>NC_090872.1:34645733-34650733 GCF_036669935.1 Montipora foliosa
TTTGTGGGGCAGTTGTGGATTTTCTCAAACTTAAATTTTATTTAAGTCATCGTATTTATTTCTATCATCACTCCTTTGAATCAGTTGAAGGCTGTGTCACGGTTTACAACCACCATCACTTGCAAGAGCAAAGATGTGCCTGTTCAACGAATATTAAAAATATTAGAAAGACACCATTTACAAGCAAGCGAAATAGAAGGAGTCCGCAGTGAAAAACGCACCAACAACGTTCATTACCAGGACCAGTACCAGGAAAATACCTTATGTATCTCGTATTACCGTGGGAAGACGACATATCAATTGAAAAATGGGAGTATATTTGGAACTCATTTTGAGGTATCACGCGGACAAATGGGTCGAATGTGGGTGAATGTGGGCCACCATACGAATTCAACTTATCGACAAAAAATTGCATTACTTCCGTTTCTCTCCAAATTTTGGCAGACCGGATGTTTATAAAATTAGCGATTGCAGTCACACTGGCCTGATTTTATTGGGATCGGTTGAAATGATGTCATTCTTTAATATGCCAACGCGCCCACAGAGGACGAAGAAAAAAAGGGAATTTGAGTCGAAATCCCTGAACGAATTACATAGAGATCTATAGCAAGCGTAAAAGAAACTCTTGTCAAAAAACATAAAATAAAAGTGAGCGGTTGGGTCGATTTCTGTGAAAGGATGGTTGCTAGCGAATGGATAAAGAAACTTTAATAAAAATAATATCATCTGTTTTTTGCAAGAGAATGCGACAAAATGAGCTAATGAGTGTGTATGAGATGTTTATCTCTGATGCAAAATTTCAACATATGTTCAGTTTTTAATGCACCTGACAAGAGAGGACCACCAGGCCCTTTCAAAACAGCTCTGTAGTGCAATGTTTTAATTTTTCTTTTCCTTTACAATAAAAAATATATGTATATATATATACATATATATAGATATATATAGATCTATATATATATATCGTTTAGTAAGGTTGCTGTAAGATTTGGCCTTGGCTAGATGTAATGTGTGGTTCCAGAAAATATCCATACCCCCACCACGAAAGATCATTGGAAATTACCAGGGAGAGGAGGGGTTAAAGGGCAGTAATTTCCAAGGGGTAGGGGGGTTTCCTGGGAAACTACTTTTCCAAAGGGTCACGAACCACATACAAAACACTGAAAGCAACATACGATCGATCTGAAGCACAAAAACACACTATCGGACGATGTTTTGAAACAAAAGTCAGTTTTGAGATAAAGTTAATACTATTAGCTTCAATGTTTCCGTTTTTTTTCTTTGAGTTAGCAAGCACTACAATCTCCCGAAGCTAAGAACAATGTGTCTTTCATTTGGGACGGATTCAAAACATTTAAAATGGCGGTCTCAACTGGAATCTCGTCCCCAGACTTCCAGCTTTGGCTCTTTTCGTCCAACCAACACTTCCGTTTGTCTCTTTTTCGTCCAACCAACACTTCCGTTCACTTGAGTATCGCTTTTCGCTACCTTCACATGCAGTAAACACATTTTTGATAGGATTCATGTTTTTCTGGGGGTAGTAACTCATTGAAAATGCGATAAGACGCAAGTTCCCACCATTTCAACGCTTGCATGCAACGACATTTTCTTTTTTGTGGGTGGCATTTAGACCACGGACAGGAAACGGGAGTCCAGTTTTCTTTTCTTTGAGTAAACGCAATTGCGGCCTCGGGAAACGATTGTTGAGGTTCAGTTCGTTACGTCAAACTGGAAATTCTAAAACAGGAGTTTCACTACTCATTGGAGGAAGTAAATCGTGCCAAAAACAATAACAGTCGCCCTCTCGATTCCATCCGTGGCTCAAAGGCAAGCAACAGTGTGGCTGTGTGTCATTTACCAGCGAGAATGACTGCTGGAGAGTCAGTAAATTTGAAGACTGCACATAAATCGCCATATCTAAGTTTACAAATAATTATGATGGATTATTTTGGCGTCAATAATTTTCTTCGTAAAACAATCACCTTTGTGACGACGTTCACGAAACCTACCGCGTCAACATGTGTCGTCCCTAAATAAGAATCAACCGGAAGAAACTGACAAAATGTGTAGACAAAGGAACCTTGTAAGTTTCTGTTTTATTTACTATAGTTTGCGAAGTTGTCTAAGCGAGTGAAATGTTATCATCGAAGTTTGCACAAAAACGTGAAACAGTCGACGTCGTGCAACCCAAATGTTTAAGCTTTGCAAAGTTGATGGCGAAGAAGCTAAAAGTTTAGCTGGATAATGAGCTTAACAAAGCGTTATATTTTTCTAAAAGTTAACCTTAATCTGTACACTGTTGTAATAAACTTCTACTGCAATTACATAACTAATTCACTTTCTTTTTTATGAGTGAAAAAATTCTGGAAATTCCTGAGGGGAGGGGGGGTCATCGAAGACCCCCTGGAACGGAAAATCCTGGGGGGAGGGGGGGGGGTGCAAGTCAAAATGTCTTCCGTGGTGGGGGTATGGATATTTTCTGAAACCACACAATCTATGTAGTACCGAGAAATTCTATATTCTACATAAACCGGAGATGGAAACACACAACAAACGTAATGAACTCGTATCGACTTGCAGGCACAAGCGAAATTTTCTCCTTAGGTTCAATCGCATCCTCAAGAACGAATCATAAATTTACAAATAAGCCACAATAAGGTCAATATACAGCCTCATTGCCAGTGTGGTTGGTTTGGTGGCCGAGTGGGCAAGGCATCCGATTAGTATTCTGGGGACCCGGGTTCAATTCCCGGCCGAACCACATTTTACTCATGCAATCAGTTGTCAAGATTCCTCTCCTCAATCTACTATTAATTATATATATATATTCAACACTGTCACTTTAAAAAGGCACATTTTATTTTTCGTCAATAAAAAGCGACTCGGGAAAACCTTGACCCTTTTCTGTAGGCCGTCGATCTGACATCGAAGTTAGTGAGATCACGTGACGTGGTCTTTCGGTATTTCTTTCTTTCAGACTTCGCCGACGATGACAGAGTTTTACTGGCTATAAATAGCCAGTAAGCACAAAAAACTGAGACACAGTGCAACATTCTTAGCTATAATCAATTGCTATCTTCATTTCAAACGGTAATATTCCAATTACAAAACGGAATTCATTACAGTTACCACTCGTTTACAGATCAGCTCTGTTGTGAATAAAATGATCATTTCCTTATATAAATTCGCCTGTCCTGTCTTTAAATTGGTCATTGGAAGAGTAAATAAATCAGAACTTGTTTTAATAACGACAGTACCACGGTTTCACGGCTAATCATACAGAAACTAAACAACACTTTGCAAGCACACACTCAAAGGAAGATCGAAAACGTGCCACCAAGTTTATAGACCGTATTCATAAATGGCGGTCACATTTGTAATTATTTTGTCCACGAGCAAATTAGCCTACCAAGCCTCATTTTAGAGCAAAAATTCTTTTCAATTCACTGTATGGTATCGAGGCTTGGTAGGCTAATTTGCACTTCGACAAAAGAATTATAAATTGGCCGCCATTTAAGAATAAGGTCTATGTGGTAACTAAACGCTTCATAAAGCGTACACTGGGTTGCCTGTGGTACGTGTTACACAAAAACAGTAGGCAGTGAGCTGGGTGGTATTGAACTGCAGCGTTCCAGTTTTTGAGATTTGGTAATAAATTCAGTTTAAAGATAACAAAACACGCTTTTGAGTAAAATTCACTCGTTTCTTCTTAATAAATAAATAGTCTGCAAAAAGGCTGATTGCAAATTGCTCTGACGGACGTTTTCTGGCATGTCATGCATGTCTTGCACTTGCACTAAGCAAACGTTTATTGCACAGACTAACAAAGGACTGAAGACGTTGCTTCCGCTTCATAATACCTCGTTAGTCTAATCTGATGTCAGGTCAAAACATTGTTTGGCTTAACGTTTGCACCAAAAACTACCGTAAAAGCCAGGAGTTAACAGAAAAAGACAAGCCGAAAGACAGATGAAGAAAAAAGAAAAAGTTTTTATAAATAGCTCTGAATCGAATTCTCGTCGAAAGGTTAATGATGATCGATAGTAAAAAACACGAAAATTTCTGCAGTCTCTAAATTTTATGAAAGAAGCGAAAGGTCATGATGTTTTTAATTGTCAAAAGAAAGCAACTGATCACGTGCTAGGCAACCATAAAGGTGCACGTGATCACCTTGTGTCAACTGAATGAACTACGTGAAAGAATGTTAGTCGTTCGTCGTTTTCAGAGTAAAACAACGTAATTTTAGCCAAGACACTTCCGAGTTTGGGTTTTTAATTTTGTTGGAAGATTTAACTGAGTATTTACATTTCATCTGTAGGGTCAGGAAGCCTTCTCTGTCGGGTTACTGAGAAACGTATCTATTTTGACTTCAGGGTGAACTATTTACACAATCGCGAGGTTGAGCGGCCATGTAATTGAAAATCTGAACATCTATGAGATACAAAAACAGACTTGCGAATTATCGCAAATCACAATGCTGATAAGCACAAAAGCAGAAGAAATGGTTAATAAATATGAAGTTTGTTACTATCTGAATGTTTTTGGGTTAGAGTAAAGGGATATCTTGTCACGAAAATGATGTAATTTCATGAAACTCAAAATTTGCAAAAAGTGTGATTTTCGTGTAAACAATCTTCGCACTAGCACGTCGTACCAATATTAAAATTGGATTAACCAGGAAGTTGAAGAAATATTGATGGCTTCTTAAGTAAACTTCATTTTACAATACAATGACCAAATCATTTGTCAGAGAAATAAAATTCGTGTCTCCTCGCGTATCACATTACAACGCACGTATGCAAATTTGTTAACTCATTTTCACCGCATCCTGATTCCCGCGAATTTTTTCTTCTTTCAAATATTAACAAAAATATTATTTCTCGTCAAGCGTTGCATCTTTTATGTTCAAATAACCGCTAAAAATAAAGATTTATTTTTTCTTTATAATTTAATATTCTCTCTCAAAATTTGGACAACAATCAAATCACAAAAAGTAGCAA
>NC_090872.1:34655733-34658233 GCF_036669935.1 Montipora foliosa
TGCTATAAATATTCATATTTTCCTGGGAGGAAATATGGTGATTTACATCATCTTTGTTTTGTTGTCATAGGCAATGTGAATATGATATTTGTTACACATTTTCCTGCTGTGGCAAACTTTCAATTTTGCACTGCACTGGTATTCGGAAGCTTTTGAGTTTCATCAGCGGCAACGTTCTGCAACGAAACCAACCAATGGTAAACAAAATGCTTGGGCCTTCCTTGTTCCCAGGATCTTTAATTTGCGGAGGGGCGACCAAAATGCCGGACAAGGCGTGCAATTGTCCGCCATTTTGAATCACCCCGCCGCAAAGACCCTGGAAACGAGGTTTTGTGACGATGAAATTCGGTATCGTTTGAAATTCGCGCGGGCGATGTGCTCTTTCCTCTTTCTTTTCGTTATCGGACGACCAAGGTTTCATACGGCGATTCCTTGACATTTGTGCGGGTGAAATGGCAGTAAGAATCGACGAAATCCGAAAGAAAGGGCAACGACCATTCAGGCCATAATGTCGGGAACCAGCGCTTGTAGTTTTACAGTAGTTCGCCACAAACACACAAGCCAGTGTCATGAATGTTGAATGGTCGGTCTTTGGAATGTTCTATGCCTATTTCAAGTCCACGATTCCCACTAATTCTAAGGCGACCAGAGAAACCTAGTAAGAATAGACTTGCTAGCTGCTTGACACGTTGAATCCAGACTCATACAGCTGTACGTACTGGATTCTGATCAGGGAGTTCAGAGACGGTGTTCGAGAAAGAGATACGACCAACGCCAGCAGCATTAATCGATGAAGAATTCATGGCAGAAATAGAGGCCTTCGTCCTATAAAAGTAAACGGAGTTCAACGAACGTTTTGAACGAAGGATGGCCGAACAGCTACATGTGGATTTAAGCAAAAGGACGGGAAGATTCAAGACTTGAAGCGCCAAATAGCAAGATTGCCGAAGGATAACCTGAGAGTATATGACATAAATTTTGTATAGAATATCCTTTCTTTTTCATAACACGTTTGATTGCTGATTCATTGAATTGCGATTCGCATCATACATCCCTCCCTCTGCAAGGACAGTCTTTACTTTTGCAGACGTACTCCCTTAGTAATTTCAAGTCACGTTTTTAATTTAAGGCCATTTAAAACAATACCAATAATAAGGAAAGGGGTATGAATGAGATGGATCTCTGCATCCCTGTAACAGCTGAAGTCTATTGTACCCGGCCCTTTATTTGCCACTTATTTTTATATGCCTCGTTCTTCAAACAATACTGCTACTAGAACACATAAGTGGCCGGGTATGCTATAGTAACATATATCTTTTTACAAGCGATGTGGTGTGCAGTGGCAAGGTTTGGTGCAATGCAAATTTCCTATGACATGGTTACCGTATGCCTTCACTGGTGTCTCATGTCCAAACAATGTCACACGTTTAGTATCCGAAGCCTTTTATACCAAGCTACATTGTATTCACCAAACCTTGCCGCTGCACACCACATTGCTTGTGCAAGGATATACTGTAACTATTTCATATGACATGGTATACCTTCACTGGTGTCTCATGACCAAACAATGTCACATGTTTAGTACCTAAAGCCTTTTATACCAAGCCATAAAAAATAATTGTAACGAATCAGAATACAGGGAAGACAGTGAAATAATAACTGGATATGCAGCCTTATTCCACCAAACCTTGCTACTGCACACCACATTGCTTGCGCAAGGATACATGTAACTATTTCCTATGACAATTGGTATACAAAGCCTCTCACATGTTATTTGTCACTTGTATTCTGTTTGCATGTACATGTACAGGTGTATGCGAGCCTTTACAAAAAAATCCAATTATCTTGTGGGGCATTCTATGGTAGAGTACTCAATGCATTACTAGCATTTCTCATGGAAGATTATAAAGCTACTATACATGTACATGTTGAGAGCTGGCTATCTAAATATACTGTACCAACCATTTGTGATAGAGTTGATATTGTCTATATTTTCACTTTCTCCCCATAAAACCTCAAATTTTGTTTGATAAGTACTTAGTCTACATGTATCCTGGAGAATTGTTATTAAAACTTTTGTTATAAGGGGCAGTTTTTTGTATGATTGCTCCACTGCTTTAATTGGATATGGTAAAACTCACAACATCATGCTTTTAGTGCTTTGTGGCCAGGAACCCAAGAAAAAAAGAGCAATTTATAGATGAAATACAAAAGTTGTTTTGAGTTGTAGCCATCAAACACTAATTCCATTTTAAAATCATGAGAAACTCAAGCTCAGTAACTATTATTGATTTTATTACGTGCACAAAATGGTCAATTTGGAAAGGTGGACACTTGTGGAAGGCTGTCACAGGCTTCCAGATAAGTTTCCAATTCCTTTAGCTTCATTATTCAGTTTCACTTACACCTGAGGATTGCTTATGAATGGCAGAGTGGTGTGTTACATCATTCATTGAAATTTACATGTACACTGTAGCTTATGCATTGCTTGATTGATTGA
>NC_090872.1:34665733-34673233 GCF_036669935.1 Montipora foliosa
GGAAAGCCCCGTCGCCGCATAACAAAGGAAATTGCTATCCACCTTACACGGATCATTTGTAGTTTGTAATTTGTAGTGTTCTGCATTTGAACTGGCGGATGGCACGCCTTATATGGTTCAATGTAACTTGTAAAGTAGGTCTAAACATGCAGTTAATTTGTTACAGCATACTATGAAGTATTTTCCATGTGGTTCTGTAGATAAACGTGTTTGAAGAACTTAGATTCAAGTACACTACTATAGGAACTTGCCTTCAAAGAATGCTTAACAAATTTTTCACCACAGTTTATTATGGTTGGTGCATCCTCATTGTAAGTTGTTTGATAATAGTCTTGGGCCCATTTCAGATACCAAACCCAATAACTTAAATCAATTACATGAAAATACATTGTAGCATATGAATCAATGTGAAATGGCTGAGTCATTCTCCTAGCTGCTATTTCAACTTTCAAGCAGGTTCAATTTAGCTACTGAATTTTTCTTAGATGGAACGTAAATTTCTGTGAGCAGGAATCTTGAGAGTATACAGTGCATATACTTGTGACGTATTATATGGTAAATTATTACGTTGTCCTAAGGTCAGCCTAAGTTTTTTTTTAATTCCCAATCAAAATGATGTTTGGTATCTGAACTCAGCCTTAACTTCTCCCTTGGCTTTAACATTGCCAAGGTTACTGCTGTAAGGGATATTTTGTGATGCTTTTGGTATTCAAAATGTGCATTCATCCAAATGAATTGTTGTATTGGCAAAAACAAAAGCTATGGTATTTGAGGCAAAATGAAACTGCTTCTGCAGGTTACATTTCCAAAGTACATGTACCATAGAAAGGCAAAATAATTTCAACAATTTAAAGAGATGACTGTAATAATTGACAGAGGCCTTTGATACACCTTATATTATCATTGCTCCAAACTAAACAATGTAACAAATTAAAATTAATTTAGGATTTAAATACATGTATATCTATCATAATTAGGAACTTACTGTCAAGCAAGTTAATTATTTATGAAGATGAGTAATAATTTGCTGCTAGTTGTATTGCATTAGCTTGTTACTAATTTCAGCATCAGGGTACAATTTTTTTTCGGCCACGAATTTGAAGAAAAACGTTGAGTAATTCTATCATTTTATTTACCTTACCTACATTCTTTTGCACATAACATTTGTATTTTGGGTGCATTATGAAAATGGATTATTTTCGTCATTAGTTTCTAAGGAATAACTTAAATAAATTTGAGAATAAATTTGAGAATATGACATTTTATTGCATATGTTTAGATAATTAAACCTTCTGGAAAAACTGTGGCAAATGTGATCTTTGCTTTTCAGCAAATCTAAGCAAACGTGCACAAACGTAGCATTTGCCATGCATTTGCTCCACATTTGCTATATGTGAAAATCCGTTTTTTCGTCCAGTGTAAAACCCGCAATGCCCAATGAAATGCGAAAAAGTTACCGCTACCTCTTCCGCCGGAATAAACAATGATAAAGAGTTTTTTTCGAACGGAAAAAAGTCTTGCCAGAATGTTGCCTTACCCAAGTTCTTTCCAATCGGATTTATCGCTGTTTCCCGTACAGCAAACCAGCTGAAGTGGTTCCTCCAAGCACTGCAACAAGCTCTCAATCGGATTACAGAGTGCTCTTGGAGTAGCGTGATTAGAAAGAGAAAGAGAGTCCTGCTACTGTTCGCAGCAACACAGCAATGCAGCAACGCTTTTCGTTCATAGGAAGATAGCTTGTTTTAAAACGGGATTACCTCACGGAATTTACATCTACAGGATGTTATGCAATAAGGTCAATATGTGTAATACACAAATTTTAATTAGTTCATTGTTTTGCTTTGAGTGTTTCGATGTAATGCGAAACTGACACAGCCGGTTTAGCACTACACTTTTAAACTTTTACAGTTATGTCAGTTGTGTGTTGTGTGTGGTTGTATATTTAAAAGTAAGAGTCGATCCGTACTGAGGACTAGTAGTAATCAAAGATTGTGAGAGTGCGTTCGACGCCCGTCAAGTAAATATGTATAACTAAAATAAATGATTTCCCTATCTGACTTTCAACCCCGGTCTATTGCTAAACTGATCGGCAACGAAGGTTTTACAGACATATCTCATAATGTCAAAGTCCGATTCCAGCTAAGTGGTCCCCTGTACAAACTGCGATTTGTTGATACGTTGCGTGACAGCGCCAGTTTCCGTAGGCTCACAATTTTTACCCTTCAAATTTCGTGCTAAATATTCTCACATTAACTGCAAATGTTTGAGCGTAAAAGCTAATTTGTAAAAGTATATTTAACATACATTATTCTCGGCTGGAAGCGGCACAAACATAATAAGCAAACATTTGCATTCGTCTGCTCGTTTATCGGCAGCGTAAACAAACTACTTGCAACTGATTCAAGTATTATCCCCGATGAATGAAGTAGACAATATTAATAAATGCTGAACTCAAAACGTTTAAATAACATCATACTCGAAAGGAATATTGAATATAGTACTTACCCAGCTTCAACGTTCCACCGCAAAAAGGTAAATCCAAATGCAACGCTTGCGCTCCGAACACAAAGAAAGAAGACGCGCTCACATGGCCTGCTCACATGCTCACAAATTTGTCATCTGTCTTACTACGAAAATCACCTAACTGTGGAATGGGCTCAAATTTTTATATCGTCGCCACACCCACTTTTTGTTGCTGCCCCGCCCATTTTCGTCGAATGATTCAAACTGAGCCTTACCGGGGTGGCAGACCGTAGTTTTGTCAACCGCAAAATTTCTTTATTTCCCTGGGTCCCGACATGGCTGCATTATCCCAGTCACACCTCCTTCGTGTTGACAAACTTCAAAATCACATTCGCGGAGCGAAAGCGTTGAAAGATGCAAGTATGAAAGCCGTAGTAAACAAACTTTTGCGCATTCATGCCGCTTCTATTAGTTAAATAGAACGTGTACGTAGTAGGCTGTTCGCAATCGTAACTGTCTTTATCAAGCCGTCAAGGAATTAATATTTTAAATTATGCAAATAAAATTGGTTCCCATAGTTTGTCAACCGCAAATTTTTTTATTCCCCTGGGGCCTGCATTGACTTGGGCTTTCAAGGAATTGACATAAAAATAAATTTTGTTCTCGTAGGATACTGTGCTTCGAATATTTTGTGGCTGGACTTACTGAAGCCAGTGAAATTTAATTATTAGCATCTGAGTGAAACAGTCGTGTCAGGAAACCACAGGGGAATAAAAATTTTATTTGCATAATTAATCTTAATTCCTTGACGGCTTGATAAAGACAGTTACGATTGCGAACAGCCCACTACGTACAAGTGCTATTAACTAATAAAAGCGGCATGAATGCGCAAAAGTTTGTTTGCTACGACTTTCATTCTCGCATCTTTCAACGCTTTCGCTCCGCTAATGTGTTTTTGAAGTTTGTCAACACGAAGGACGTGTGACTGTGATTGGACCTGACTGAGACAATGCAGGACCCAGGGGAATAAAGAAATTTTGCGGTTGACAAAACTACGGTCTGCCACCCGGGTAAGGCTCAGTTTGTTACTTTAAGTACCAACTGAATTCTTCGATGAAAATGGGCGGGGCAGCAACAAAAAGTGGGTGTGGCGACGATATAAAAATTTGAGCCCATTCCGCAGTTCGGTGATTTTCGTAGTAGGAACGGTACCAGTTTACTGACATGCCCCTGCAAAACTCAAGCGGTGTGGCCATTTTGCTGTCCTTACAGGAATGTCAGGAATGTGGATTTTTGCCACATATAACCGTGCACAGGACAACCACCTCTCGAAAGCCACAGGCTCTTTTTTTTTGTTTGTTTGTTTTTTTAATGAATTTGTCCTACTCGACAAAAGTTATTTGCCCTGGCAAATAAGTTATCCGCACTGTTTGTTTACAGCCAGTCAACACTTAAAAAAAAAACCAAAAAAAAACCAAACCAAAAACGGGAAGTTGTCAATGACGCTTGTCATAAAAAACAAACGAAAGGAACCAAACAAGGCTCCGAGTCAAAATATTCTGTGCTATCAAGACCATTTGGAAAAATTATTAATTGCTTTGATAGTGACGAGACCGGACAAGCAGGTTTCTTGTCATTCTAACATCTTTAGCAGTTACCCAATAAGATTACAGCTCACTCTTGGAGTGGTCTGATTAGAAATCAAACGATCAGAGAGAAAAATATCCAAACAGTGTATTCGTTACCTGTGCAAAATTAGGAAAACAATTCGTTTTAAAACGGAATTACGCCTTACAGCTTCAAAATGTAATAGTACTAGGAGTAATCATGGATTAGCACAGTGCGTTCGGTGAGAAGGAAAATAATATTTTTTTGTTGTACCCATTGCCCATATATATTCAGGGAAAGTGGACTTGTGGGTTGCTTTCAGGCAGTACGCACAGAGAACTTGAATCTCCTCTGAAAAGCAGCTGAGTCAGTGACACAACTCGGCATCGTTTGTGGGCACGAATTGTTGCGCGGGGGCGAATTGCATGGTCTGTTTTCTTCAAAACACACAACTACACAGCTTTCTGGTGTTTTGATAAGTAGCTTTAGTCATATTTGCAAGTGATTTTTCGAATAAATCAACATAACTTCACTTACCATTTGGGAAAACAGCGAAAAAAAAAAACAAAACAATGAGCAGCGCACAGCAACAGATCTTGTCAATCCGACTGGTTTCGCCTGATTACGCAGACTTCATCGGGGAATTTGAACAAGATGGTTAAAGGAGAACGGAAGGTGAAAACGGAGGTTTTGAAATCTACTTGAAAGAATCGCACAAAGTGGGTTTTGAAAATAAATTTATGAGGGGGAAAGGAACCCCCTTTTGGACCGGGTCCATGGAACTGACCCCAATTTTTTTATTTAATTGTTTTTGTTTGCGTTTTTGCTGAAAAGTGTCCCAAAGCATGTTAATGAGCTTTTTAACCTTAGTAAAGACGATTTCGGCTAATTTGCTTCACTTTTCTTCCACACTAGTAAAAAATTGCTTGAACTTTAAATAAAATGTTATGCGCTCCAAGGAAGAATGGAAGTAGGCAAGAGACTATCAAGTGAGAGAACACATCCCCGTGCCCTATGATAATCTTTTTCAATTTATTTTCAAGCTTTGCGCCACGCTGTGAAAGTTATTTTTAGTTTCGTCCCCATGGCCGCGCGGTCCATGGTCAGAGGATCAGATGTCATTGTGAAGAAACTTGCGAAAACTTTTCTCGCCGTCGCCTAAATCGAAATTTGAAGATGTGATCGGCTTTAATTTCTCAGTGTGCGGTCATTACGTCATTACGACATTACAATTGACCAATCAGGTGTCTTTCCTAAAATAGCCTCGCAGCTTGACTACGAGCTAAAATTAGATTGAAAAAGATTATCATGGAAAGAGGCCCATGTATGGGGGATGTATCGTATAAACTCTTGTTCTTCTTGATGCCCTCAAGATCTACTCGCGGTTTTTCGCGAGTGATTTTAGCTGTTGTTTACTACCCCGGCCGGACAAGCCCGGCGGAGTCCGATGGTCAGAAGCTAATCAATCATCTATTTGACAGTTTGACAGTAGCAGAAACCATGTTTCCTAACTGCGGGCTAATTATTACTGGCGATTTTAACCGCTTGACTACTGGTCGCTTGCAATGTCATTTCCAACTAAAACAACTTGTGAAGATCCCAACAAGAGGCGATGCAACGCTTGACCTGGTTTTAACCAACTTGTGCGACCACTTCTTGACTCCCGAATGTTTTCCACCCTTTGGCCTTTTAGACCATTGTACAGTTATTGTCCAGCCAAGGAAGAGAGTACCCAACCAACACACTAGGAAGTCCATTACCATCAGGGACATTAGAGACAGCAATAAGATGTGCTTTGGTCGGTACTTCAGTAGCATCAATTAATTGGTCTGTTGTCACCAGTCAGCCTATCTGTGAGGAAAAACTCCAGGTCTTTAACGAAGTGATTGAAATCGGTATGAGTAATATCATGCCAGAAAGAACGATCCAAGTCTACCCAAAGGACGCCTCTTGGATGTCGGTCAAGCTGAAGGAGCAAATACACCTGCGCCAGCAAGCTTTTCACGCCAATAAGTCAGGCCTGATGTACAAGTACTACTGTAATACAGTAAATAAAGAAAGAAAACGGTGTAAAGCAAAGTATTACACTTCTAAGGTGAAAGATCTTAAAGGTGTCAATCCGCGCCGGTGGTGGAGCGAAGTGAATAAGCTCAGTGGATCAAAAAGGCAAAATTCGTCACTATTTTCTTTCCTCAATGTTCCTGAGTACCAGAACTTGTCTCCAATAGAAGTCGCTAATTCCATCAACCATGCAGTACTGGAGCCACTTCAACCTTACATGCCCATCGAGAGCGAGCGTGTGGCCCTACAATTGCCCCTAGAAGAGAATCCGGAGTTCCTAGAGGTGTCCATGCAAAGAGTGTACAACAACCTGCTTCACCTGAATAAGCATAAAGCTCCTGGCCCGGATGGCCTTTCCAACTGGGTGTTAAAGGAGTACGCCGAAATCCTAGTTACTCCCGTTCAAAATATCCTGAACGCCTCATCCAGTGAGCAAAAACTACCCTCAATGTGGAAAATTGCAGATGTCACTCCCCTGCCAAAGGTGAAGCAAGTCACCGACCCAAAAAAGGAACTGCGTCTAATCTCTCTCACGTCTACCCTCTCGAAAATATTTGAGGCTTTTATTGTTACTGATTAGATAAAACCTGCCCTAGAGAGCCTAGTTGACTCCAACCAGTTTGGTACCATATCTGGTTCTTCAACCGTGTTGGCACTCATTAGTATGATTCATAAGTGGCTCGAAGCAACGGGTGGAAACGGTGCTTCTGTGCGTGTCCTCCTCTTTGATTATCGAAAGGCCTTTGACCTCATAGACCACAAGAAATTGAAGCAGGTCAATATTCCTAATAGCGTAGTCAACTGGCTTATTGATTTCCTTTCAGGCAGATCTCAAAGAGTCAAACTTGGAAAGGAGTTAACTGAATAGAGTGTAATGTGAAGTGCTAGATTACACTCTATTCAGTTAACTCTGTTTAAAATATGTGCTACACGGCCAACGTTTGTATAAACGTAACCTAAACTTGGAAAGGACTGCCTTTCAGAGTGGGGCACAGTGCCGTCTGGAGTACCACAGGGGACAAAGTTGGGTCCCTGGCTTTTTCTTTTGATGATTAACGACTTGACTGTCCCAAGTATCTTCAACATGTGGAAATATGTTGATGATACTACGGTATCAGAGAGCTTACCTAAAGGACAACAGAGCAGGTCACAAGAAGCAGTAGATGCAATCTACGATTGGTCCAAGGAAAATTTGTTCCAGCTTAATGGCGAGAAGACTAAAGAGTTAGTTATATCCTTCAGTCGTGATTCCCCGTTACTCCTTAAGGTTTGCATAAGCGGAACTCCTATCAAATCCATACAGAGTACTGAGCTGCTCGGCTTGACAATCAATGGTACGCTAACGTGGAACGACCATATAGAAGACCT
>NC_090872.1:34680733-34690733 GCF_036669935.1 Montipora foliosa
AAGATTTGCCCGCATTAGCCTCCATTTCATGCTAGATACAGTCCAGCCGTGAGAATTCGAAAATGATTTATTTATCAGTACTACGATCGTGATTTGAAAACGTCACGACGCGTGCAGCCCGATTTTGTAATTTTCGTAACTTTTGAGAAAAACTCCTAGAACAGCATTCCCCCACCGAGCTACAGTAATCAAGATGTGGTTAGACTAGTGAGTTGTGAGTTGGAGAGTAGAGTCTTATATGAAACCGATTACCTATTACGTTTAATGACGCTTATACCAAAAGCCATCTTTTTTGAAAGTTCGTTGGTATGACACTCCCAAGTAATATTTTAGTCAATATGTACACCTAAGGATTTTACATTCGAGACTTGTAGGAAACTGGTTGATTGTGGCAGAGGCATTTGCTGTAAAATGTAATATCTTTTGCTTGGAACCAATCAGTAGAAATTCAGTGTCATATTTAAAGTTAGTTTGTTGGCTGAAAGCCACACACAGATGCTCTCCAGATCAAGATTAATATAACCATTTATTTCATCAGCATCGCTACCAGCAAAGGTGATGCTAGTATCATCGGCGTACATCCTTGGTTGGGAATGCTGGAGACAATTAGGAGATCATCTATATATAATAGAAATAAAGTGGCCTAAGAATCGTTCCCTGTGGAAACCCACAGCGAACGAAAATTTGGACGATTTATTACCGTTTACTAGACACATTTGTGTTCGGTTCTTTAAATAAGAACAGAACCATTGATTTGTGGAACCCTGACTACCATAAGCTTGTAATATTGACGGAAGAATAGTGTGGTCCACTGTATCGAAGGCCTCCTTAAGTTTTAAAAAATAACGGCGTTAATAAAGACCTGTTATCAGTCGCTTCAATCAAAGCAGTGACTGTAAGCGTAAACCAGGGTGATGTCTACTGAGAAGATTGTTTTCATTTAGGCCCGGGCATTTAGATAACGATACAACTGATTATAAAAAATTCCCTTGAAAACCTTGGCCACAAACGGGATAATCGATATCGGTCGATAATTAGAAGGATCACTCCTACTTCCAAATTTGTTAAAAAAAAAAAAGTGATTCTTGCATTCTTCCAATCATCGAGCAAAACACCAGTGTCTATCGATTGATTAAATGTCTTAGCGAGTGATCTGCAGATTAAATCTGAACATTCTTTTAGAAGTCTGGCTGACACAGAATCAAGACTTGTCGCCTTTTGAGTTACACGCTGGAAACTAAAACAAATGCTGCTATGGTTTCAAACTCATTGAAGGAGGTGGCAACTTCTCCTGTATCCCCCTGGACAATTCGGGCCCGAATTCTGCGAAAAAAAATATTAAAACCATCTGCGATTTCGGCTGAATTAGTTATTCTCGTTCCATTGATCTCAAGCTCCTTAATTGTAGCTTTATCTGATTTGCGGCGTGTCACCTCATTGATAGTTTCCCATGTTTTGCGCGGAATTCCGTTGTAACGAAAGTAATATGTTGTGCAGTTAATTGTGCTTTTTCTAACTATTTTGAGACGAATTCTGGTACGTATTTTCGAATAAAGTGTGAGAAGACGTCAAAATTGTATTGATAATGTATTTGTTTATGTTAACTTTGCGAAAAAAGGCTTTCAAATTGGTGGCAGTCGTTCGACAGGGTAGACTGACAAAAATGTCATTTACGCACAGAAATGCACAGCTTCCACTAAAAAGGCAAACGATTGTCAGGATAGCACAGTATTGACTGTCGCGCGTACTGCTGGCGCAGGTTCCGTATGCACGGAAGAATGCATCGTAAATTCGGCTTTTGGTGAACTATGAACACTGAATTTGGTCAGTCTTGTCAATGTAGCATTTAAATCGTTAAGTGTGACATTTCCGTTAATCCTAAAGATATGATACACTCGAATAGCACTATATTAACATTCTCTCTGTGTCATTAGCCAAAGGAAGCTTTGTCAACTGACATTAAAACTGGCACAACTATCATAGTCGGTAAAATACAGATGCTCGTGTCGGGTATCGGAACCACTATCTTCGCCTTACTTCAGCACCGTCTGTGACCGTTTTTAGTACTGCTTATAAGTATGTACAATGCTCTAACCTACTGTGCTACGGAAGCAACGGCGACTACATGTGAAGTGGATTCTCCCTTTGGCCCTTCAATTGTCTTTCGATCGTTCTTTCCCACAGCGCTCATGACAGTAATTATAATAGTTTTGCAGCATCTCAGGATGATCAAGCCCGAAATGCCCCTCGCTCAAGAATCGAACAGACTTGGTGAGCTTCACTGAGCCCAAGCATGCCACTGAAATATTGTTCTTTAACGTTCCTCCAGCAATCATGTCGCCCGGAGCCCGGCTAGCTCAGTCGGTAGAGCATGAGACTTTTAATCTCAGGGTCGTGGGTTCGAGCCCCACGTTGGGCGGTTCGTCTTTTTATTGGTTGACTAATGCTCTTGTGCCCATCTCGCGGAAGTCATCAGTTTTGCTTTTCACAGAATAAAAACTTGAATTATGGCCAGGGAGTCACGGATTTTACAATATGACTTAAAAGCAAAAGTTAGGAATCCAACTGACCTAGGGTAACAGAAGTAATAACACTTGTAGTTCCTACTCAGTTTCCACAACTATTTGGACCTATCGTGACCTGCCACAACGTTACATCACTGAAAGGACCTTCAGTTGAAGCTTTATGATAGAAAGGTATACAAATGGACGACGTTGCCCAGGAGATTGTCACCAGAGTTTAGTTAAAGAGAGGTTTTGCTGATAACTTGATGAAAAGTGAGATGCTACAACAAGTTGCAAAAATAGTGGAGACACTTCGCGTTCTTGGGGCGTTATTAATTTTCCTTTTATCTCTCACAGTGCAGCCCCCCTCCCCCCACCCCCCTTCCTTATCAGTGTTGCTAGCAAGACAAAAAAATGTTGGAAACTTAAGTAGTCAACATTGAAACGGGGAGAGGGGAGAGGAAGTGGGAAAGGTTTAAATTCTAGAAACGGCGTGCGTTGGAAGCTAGAAAACGTGTTTTTTTAATGAAGGTGTCTCAACAATTTTGCAACTTGTTGTAGCTTTAAAAAGAGGAGTCATCGGTCCGTGTACCTTCCAAGGATAACTTCCAAATCAGACTCAATCGAGTAAGGTTGTTCCTCGAAACTCTAACCGAAATGAGTGGAGGGGGAGCCCAGGATAATAGGGGCAGGAGGGGTACGGGAGGAGGGAGAGGAAAGGGCGAAATGCGGGAGTCCTAAGAGGACGGAATGCGGGAGAGAAATGCAAAACGGTACTTGCTGTCATTTATTAATGCGTTACAATGCTTTAAAAAAAACAAGAACCCAAGTGATATCTGACTTGCATTAGCGTCTTCTGAGCAATCACGCAAACAAAAATTCGCCCTTGAGCTCAAAAACAGATCACACCTAACGTCAAAAACTTGTAAAAATGTAAAATACATACGAGTGCATCAAATAAGAAAGCTTATTCTCAGCTATTCAATGTAGCTAAAACGTTTTGTGATTAAGTATTTGAATATTGCTTGCACTATATCAGTCATTTCAGCCGACTATGAGCCGCGGCAAACAGTAATTTGAAGCTGGTCAAAGGTTATATGCGCACCACTATGACAAAGGAAAGATTGTCGGGCTTGGCTATGAAGAACATTCGGAACCCTTCCTGTTAGATACTGATGCCAGCATTGTTGGTATCAAAGCGGTACTCTTTCCCAAGTGTGCGACCGTGAAGAACGTGTCATTGCCTACTACAGCCATGCCCTCAGTAAACACGAACGCAATTACTGTACTACTAGATATGAACTTCTGGCAGTTTTTAAAGCCATTGAGCACTTCCATCCAACCTCTATGCCAGACACTTCACTGTCAGAACTGACCATGCTTCTATCCTTCAAAAACGTAGAGACAGTTAACGAGATGGTTGGCGGAACTGCAGACCTATGACTTTCCTATTACTTATCGAGCCATCAGAAAGCAGACGTATTATCGCGACGGCCTTGCTTTGATACAACCTTCATACATTGCCAACAAGTCATCAGGAGGATACCGATTTTGGTCGGGATGGACAAGGCGGCGGGTAATTTCCTCCAAGCCAACGGACTCTGTCCGCAGTGTCCAACTCCCTCAAATGGTTTTGTTTTTGTTCTTTGTTTCCTTAGCTGTATAGTTTATCTCGTTAGCGTGAATTATTTGGTGTTAAAGTATGTCGTAGTCAACAGTGTAATTAGTACCTTAAAAGAATAGTTTGTAAGTTTATGTGTTCTTAACAGTCTCCATTGTGAAAAAAAAAACTATTTTAACTGTAGGATTGTAATTGGCGTGTTTAAACAATAAGTTTGCCAGTAAGTGTTAATTGTAGAATAAATTATTATGTGAAGATATAAATGTAAGTAATGTCTTGTAAGGGTGTAGTGGTAAACAGTTGAGGGAAAGTTGACAAGAGGGACGGCAAATTTTAGAAGAAAGTGGAGAGCAGAATCGCTCAAACAGTCAATGCTGAGAGTCTTCAGCATACCCCAACCGTATATTAAGACGAAACCCCTTTGTCTAAGGTGGAGGAACGAGCGAGTAGAATATTATTGTACGGCTCTTTACTGAAAAGGAAAACGGAAAAGCTGATCACCGGAGTTGACAAATTAGAAACAAGTGTCGTAAAGTCCGACAAAGATAGAAGGCGCCGGAGAGCTAAAGCAGAAGTGGACCGAGAAGCAGTTGGTTTGGAGTTGCATTCTTCGCTGAGGTTTGTTGTTTTGTGGATTAGTCGGTTTGTTGGGAAGGGGTTTGGGTTTAGTTTCTTTCTTTTTTTTCTTTAGGTTTTTGCTTCTTTCCCCGGGCCATCCTGGCCCACGTCACAACGACATACTGCGTGTGAACACAATCTCGAGGATCATCCTAAAGGAACGCTGGAGAACGTCCAGATGGGCTAGCTGTTGCACACCTTGACTCCCTGGCTCTTGGAAATGACGGTTTGCTCTGCCATCGATGGGAATCTCCCGAACATGGTTGGGTGACGTGGCACCTGGTACGTCCTACCGAACTTTGCGCTACTGTGCTAAAACGCCTGCATGACAGTCGAGTGAGTGGCCACCTGGGGGTCTCTAACAGCTTAGGCAAAGTCTGTGAAAGAATTTATTGGATCTGCTATCGTCGTGAGTATGAAGAAGTGTGCCACAATTTTGACCCTTGTGCTTCCAAAAAGGGATCAAATGTGAGCCAAAGATCACCACTGCACAGCGGCTCTATGACATTGTAGAACCCATAGAACGAGTGCCCACTGACGTCCTCGGCCCACTTCCGAAAACCAAGCGTCGCAACAAATTCGTTTGATTGCTACGGATTACTTAAGTAAATGGCCAGAGGCTTACCCTCTCCCGAACCCGGAAGCAACTACGGTGGCTGATGTTTTAGTGTCGCAGTTCTTTAGCAGATTTGGCGTACCCGCTAAGCTCCATTCCGACCAAGGTTGAAACTTTGAGTCTCGCGTGTTTCAGGAGGCTTGTTTCTTAATTGGAATCCATAAGGTTAGGACAACCGCCTTGCATCCCGAGTCTGACGGCATGGTGGAACGCTATAACCGCACTCTAAAGAGTCATCTGGCTGCCTTCGTAAACGTTCACCAGGGTGACCTGCATTTACCGCACGACGACTTGGAAAATCAAAACTACGCCGAGGACACTCACAGCTTAAGTTCTTCCGTTGAGATTGCCCACGACTTTGCCAGTTATCACCAACAGATCAGCAGCCAGAGGATGAAAAGGCGTTACGACACGCTCAGTGTGCCCTCTATCTTAATTAAGTAGGGGCGCAATGGTGTGGTTGCACAATCCTCAGCGGAAGAAGGGGTTATCGCCCAAGCTCAGGCGGCCGTGGAAGGGGCTATATGTTGTGTTAGAACGCATCAATGATGCCGTGTACAGAATCCAGAGAAAAACTCAGGTAAGACCGAACGTTGTGCACAGAAACAGGCTGTGGACGTACCGTGGCACGACTTGTGCCTATTAGCTTAAGGATCAGCCTGTCGAACGGCGAGAGATTGAACTGTGGATACGAATTGGAGTAAAGATATGATCCTTACAGTTACGTGAGAATTTTTTGGCAATTGCGAAGAGAAGCCTTAAAAAAATAAGGACTTCAAAAGGGTTTGAACCTCGCGATACCGGTGCGACGCTCTAACCAACTTAGCTATAAAGCCACTGCCGTTGGGAGCTGGACATTTGTGGGTTTTAATGTTTCCGTGATGAATTAATCAACAGTAAAATGGAGCACCAGTAGATGTAAGCTCTTCTTCCTAATTCTGTGGATAACTCGGGCAATAAGCACTTATAAATTAGAGATTTTTGATGAACGGATTTTCCGCTATTTTGGGGACAAGCTAGATTGCAATGTCCCCTTCTTCAAAAGAGACTTATTAATCAATCCGCATTCCGGATAGCAGCGATATCGGTTGAGATCCGCTGAAATTCAACCCAAATACCAAGACAGAGATGGTAGGACTGGATAACGTCAACTACGCTAGGATAACTCTTAAGTGAAACAATTGGCATTCAAACACACACACAGCCTTGTTTAGGCTGTCGGTGCCAGAATGGCCGAGCGGTCCAAGGCCCTGCGTTCAGGTCGCAGTCTACTCATGTAGGCATGGGTTCGAATCCCACTCCTGACACGTCATTGTATTACGCTCTTCAAGTGTTCAAGGGCAAACGAATCATGCGAAAATACATTCGTCACGTCTTTTTAAGCTAAGCACTATTTGCAAGTTTGAAAGGGCAAATATAGATTTAACTTGACCAACATTGTTCATAAAATGGAATCCAGGCGAATGATGTACGTGACATTTTACATCAGAAGTATGATTAATATTCGCAATTATTGGACGATTTTAAGTATACAGTGTAAACGTTTGTGCAAATGGATATCGAGAAGAAGCGAGACACCAAAGCGATTAACAATCTTCAAGTTCTACCATATGAAAGCCAACTCATTCTTGCATGCAAAACTCTATTAGATTTCTTAACCAAAATCTCATGCTTTATTCCGTTCTTAGCTCATTTTGGACGGCTGCACGTACAATACCTGGATCCAGATGGATCTCGACTCAGCTGGGCCCACCAGCAAAGGGAAATATCGCTTCTGTGCCTTGGCCTTGAAAATCCGTATGGCTCAAATGTATTCCATCTGGGAAGCAAGACAGCCCCCGTGGCGCAATGGTCTAGCGTGTTGGACTTCTAATTCAAAGGTTGTGGGTTCGAGTCCCACCGGGGGTGGTCCTTTTGACTTCATACGCCACCTATTTAACACTTAAGGACGGTGCCTACTAATTCGCAGGTATTTTTCCGCGGTTTATTGAATATGCGGGAAAAGCAGATCATAACAAGTGTTATTGAAATCCAAAAAGAAAATTGGGGGTAACCACGCATTTTTCGAAGATAATTAATCAACAATATTTGGAAACAGGTTTAAAATACAATGCAATGTATGGCGTTTTTGTTAGATCTAGAACTCCGCCAGAGGACTGGACACTGTGTGCGACGTCATGTGACGTCAGCGAGAGAATCATGTGCTTTTGAAAGATAGAAAGAGAAGTTTTGAAGCTAAACAGTTGAGTTAAAAACTGTAGATATACACGTGGAATAATTCAAGATCGTGTGGATTTCTTGTGTAACCTTTTGGGTGCCTGTCCGGGAGAAATTGTGGAAGAAACTGGATGGTTGTAACTGTTTGGATGGTCGATTGATCACTGTGTACGAGGACTTGAGTGTATCGCCGCCATTACACCTCGATTTTGTGTTTCGATGGACAACGTTTTGTCGACCAGGATGCAACGGGTTGTAGTTTAAGGAAACATGTGGTGTGGACGGCTGATCATAAGATAGTGGGGCGCAGATTCGAGATCAGGGAAGGTAGGAACGCTGTTTTATTGGATTTTATGTATGCTGGTTTCTGATCGTGTTGTTTATAAGTAAAAGCAAAATGGCGGAGGAGAAACTGATTCTTCTGGATCGCAAAATTTTGTCGTTGGACTTGAGTAGTTTATGTGAATTTACTTTTCATGCTAAAGTTGAAAAGTCGGCAGTAGAGGGCAAGAGGAAAATAAGTGTTATTCGGGCCATCAGACGAAAAATTGAGGATTCAGTTGAGGATTTGTCCGACGATGATCAAATTGAGTATGTCGATGGGTTAATCGCACATTTGGGCCCACCGCCATTCGAGGGAATGGAAGATAATTACGGCCAAGAAGAATTAGAAAGCGTAGGCGACCTAAAGAAACTCAAGGAAGAACTGGGTACATTAGAGTATAAGCAGCAACAAGTCGTGGAAAAATTGGCAAAAATCCAGAAAGAAGAGCTTACTGAAGGACGAAGGCACGATTAAGTTTCCTGTTAAAGGGGTTGAGCAAAGCATATTCCGCAGGAATTTTAAAATACAAGGAATGGTAGGCGACCCTGGCCAGAAGGATAAGCTGGGTTATCAAGCTCTAATATCCCAAATAGAATCAGGGCTTGCCAAGGGATACTCGGATAAGGAAGTAGTTAGTGCCGTAGTCCGTGCTATACAGCCAGGCCTGCAACTAAGAATCTATCTAGAAAACATGACTGACCTAACCCTGCCCAGGCTGCGTAAGATTCTTCGCTTCCATTTTCATGAGAAAAATGCTACAGAATTTTACCCGTGTCTAACAAACATTGCCCAGCTGCCCAATGAAGACTCGCAGCCATCTTTGATGAGAGCACTCGTGATTAGACAGAAGATAATTAGTGCTTCAAAAGAGTCTGATAGTGGGGTTAAGTATGATGCTTCCTCAGTGCAAAGTTTGTTCCTGCGTGCCTTGGAAACTGGTCTCGCTGATGAAACCATCCGTACAAAAATAAGACCTCTCACTCAAAACCCAAACGTCGCAGACGAAGACCTCATTGGAGCAATGAGCCTAGCCATATCGGCAGAAGCCGAGTGAAGTAATAAGTTCAGTCTTACCAACAGGAGAAAGTCTGCAAAGGTGTTCACCGTTGAAAGTGCAGTAGAACCAAACACAAGGAAAGAATTGCAGAAGGACTCACAAGTCCTAGCTACACTGAAGGCTGTACAAGCAGAGCTGGCCACAGTGAAATCGGAAGTTAAGACCCTCCGGGAAGTAGCAGGTAACCAGAAAGCAGACACTATGATACCTAGTCATCATGGTGGGGGTGGAGTGAAAGCTAGAACAAGACAACCTGGTTGCCAAGAGTGTAGAAGGAAGGGCGAAGGCGACCGATGCCCACATTGCTACCTCTGTGGTGGCTTGAACCATATTTCATGCTACTGTCAGACCAGGCTCAGAAGTTATCCGGGAAACGCAGCCAGGCTACCCCCGCGGGACAGGGAGTAGCCTTGCCAGAGAAAGAGAAGTCCCACCAGTGTAGTTGTTGCCTGAAGCCCGATTGCCACACACAGTTACTGCAGTGTTCAGGATGCCATTCTGTTTGGTATTGTTCGGTACGTTGCCAGAGGGCTCATTGGCCAAAGCATAAAGTGTTATGCAAAGCAATCAACGAAATCTCTGAGAGAGAATCGTTTAAAGAAAAAGGGGTTAGGAGATGCCCAAGACAGAGGTGTGTATGCTAGTCACATCACTCCCAGGCAACAGGAACGCATAGTTAAGGTGGCGGGAAGAAAGTGTTTGGTAGATTGCTACCTGGATGACATGGCTACAAAAGTCTTATGGGACACAGGAGCCCAAGTGTCAATTGTTTCAGTAGATTTCCTGAAGAGCCAACTACCAACAGGCAAAATAAGGGATATTGAACACTTCCTTGGTACAGATGGGTCCATAAGTTTGCAAGCAGCAAATGGGACGAATATTCCTTACTGTGGATGGGTAGAGATTGGTGTAAGGTTAACAAATAAAAATGAGACAGAAACTAGGGTTCCGTTCTTGGTGACAATGGAGAACATTGAGCAGCCCATCATTGGTTTTAATGTTATAGAATTAATGGTCAAGAGTACTGAAGGCAAAGAAGATG
>NC_090872.1:34693233-34710733 GCF_036669935.1 Montipora foliosa
CTTTGGTTCGTGAGCTCCTGAACGCGTGGCACAAGTTTCATGTACACAGGAAGGGCGGGTTACTTTATCGTAACCAGCAGGTTGTTCTCCCACTGAAATATCGTAGCACCGTTTACCGTGAACTCCATGAAGAAATGGGCCACCTTGGTGTTAAGAGAGTGCTAGCTCTGGCCCGAGAGAGATTTTATTGGCCACACATGAGGAGAGATGTAGAGAACTTTATCCATCACGTATGCCGATGCCTAAAACAGAGACGTCCAAATCTACCAACAAGAGAACCATTACAGCCAATTACAACAACGGCTCCTCTTCAAATGGTTTTTATCGACTTTGTGCACCTAGAGCGGAGCTCAGGAGGCTATGAATATATCCTGGTGGTGGTAGATCACTTTACCAAGTATGCGCAAGCGTACCCGACGAGGAATAAGACCGCTATTACTGCTGCAAACAAGATCTTCAATAATTTCGTCCCACGCGCTGAGTTTCCTGGGAAAATCCATCATGACATGGGAGGCGAGTTTGAAAACCGTTTGTTCAAGAGGCTTGACGAACTCTCTGGAGTAAAGCACTCGAGGACTACTCCATACCATCCACAGGGAAATGGTTTGGTTGAGAGAATGTACCGTGCGTTACTCGGTATGTTGCGAACCCTACTTGAAACTCACAAATCCAGCTGGAAAGACCATGTAAATAAACTCATTCATGCATACAACTGCACTGTCCATGAGTCAACAGGTTATGCTCCATTTTTCCTTTTATTTGGACGTAATCCTCGCTTGCCAATTGATGTAATGTTTGATCTCGAGGAGGAAACGGAAGCCAAATCACATGCTGATGTCCTGGAATGCGAACATGATAGTGCCTCATATGATGCCCCAGCCAGTAGTATCACAGCTGCCACAATGGAGAGTGCCATACCAGTCATTCCAGTGCAGATAAACCGACAATTTTCCTAAGTGTATTTAAACATTCATTACGTGAATTCTGTGAATTCTGTGAATACTGTCTTAAGATAGTCGTTGTACCACAGAATCGCGAACACCAATATCGAGAGATGAACTAAGAGATTAAGTGGTCTGTAGGGAGCTGGGCCTGATCACCCCACTCCAGGATTTAAGAAGTAAGGAATATTCTGAATCAAAAGCTACTACTCTTGTAAAGAATTATTCTGTATTGCAAGTCAAATGTCATGGATGACATTCTTTTTTAAGTTAGGGGGGGGGGGATGTTAGATATAGAAATCCGTCAGAGGACTGGACACTGTATGCAACGTCATGTGACGTCAGAGAGAGAACCATGTGCTTTTGAAAGATAGAAAGAGAAGTTATGAAGCTAAACAGTTAAGTTAAAAACTGTGGAAATACACGTGGAATAATTCAACATTGTGTGGATTTCTTGTGTAACATTTTTTTTCCAAATTGAAGCTCAATTATCTCTGAAAAATGCCTGGTTACCCCCAATTTTGTTTTTGCATACCAAGATCACTTGCTAAGTTCTGCTTTCTCCGCATAGTTTTGAACCACGCAAAAATATCCCTCTATTGAATAAGCAACAGCAGTAGGAAATCTGATTATATCGAGATGCGCAGAACGTATGCGCAATAACAATAGTACGCACCGTCCTTAGCCCTTTCAGCCCCAAGAGTGCCAAATGGCACTTATAGATCTTACTCTGTCTAACGCCAGATGATTTTACTCGTCAATGGGGAACCCCTCGGGGCTTAAAGGGTTAAGCTAACGGCATCAAAAAACTGTCCTCGTTTAACCCTTTCAGCCCCGAGAGAGCCAAATGGCACTTATAGATCTTACTCTGTCTAACGACAGACGATTTTACTTGTCAATGGGGAACCCCTCGGGGCTTAAAGGGTTAAGTGATTGTAATCTCATGCTTTATTCCGTTCTTAGTTCATTTTGGACGGCTGCACGTACAATACCTGGATCCAGATGGATCTCGACTCAGCTGGGCCCATCAGCAAAGGGAAATATCGCTTCTGTGCCTTGGCCTTGAAAATCCCTATGGCGCAAATGTATTCCATCTGAGAAACAAGGCAGCCCCCGTGGCGCATTGGACTAGCTTATTGGACTTCTAATTTAAAGGTTGTGGGTTCGAGTCCCATCGGGGTTTGTACTTTTGACTTCAAACATCACCTATTTAAAACTTAAGTGATTGTATCTCACATTCAAAGAGTAGCCTTTTTCACGGTTATTTTTTCTTATTTGCATTGCAATGTAATCTAACGTGGATGCAAGGCAATTTCGGGCTTAAACTACAAAATAGCCCGAAATTGCCTCATACACGTGCTAGATTATATTGTAATGCAAATGAAAGAAAACTAACCGTGAAAAGGGCTATTTCTCAAATGAAACAACACCGTGGCCGAACCTTGTTGCTTGTTAATTAGATGAGAGAAACAGCAATAACATTAACAAATACTATGCGCCAGTGATAGGATGACCAACCCATTTTGACCAACACCAAATGCACTAACCTAGACGAAGACTAGACAGTCGGATTGCTGTTTTTAGTTGCTTGTAACGACTTCAACCAAACGAGCAGGTCGGTAGCACTGTATAACATCCATATCACTTGTGAGGAAATGGCAATATATATAATTAACAACTACAGAAGGTGGTCCGCTTGAGGTAGATACTGTCACAAACAGGAGGGCACTACTCAGAGAGACCTATTACCCATGCCCTGGTATTCATGTTTTGACGTCACAAACTGATTTACATGTCATTAACTCTTTTTAAAAATGCATGCAAAGTAGATTGTGACGTCAAAACAGGAATAGACCCACTCCCCTTTTGACTCGGTCGTGAACAAAAGATGCTTGGATTTTCGCAACTTTCGAAGCCTATAAAATGGCAGGATTTGATAGAAAAAGGAAATAATGGCCGCAATGCGTTTCGAACAGGTACAAAGATTCATTTTAGCGAAAAAAAAAAACAGTTTGGGGTTATAGGCACTTTAAGCAAGTGTGGTTTACTGACGAATTGCTATATGGGTCAGATGGGTGGTATACATGCCGAAGCCAGGAAGGAAAGAAATATGCCTATCTTCTGACTTGAGATAAAAGTTGCTTGATTGCAAAGTCTCAGCTCAGAGGATGGCAGATAAAGCAGAGATGGTGTTTGAATGGTGTAAATATCAAAACTGAATATATGCCAACCACATGTGCTTTAGGTCACTTTCACAACGCGATTCAAATGGGAATTCACGCAATTTATGCGAACAATAGAATCCTTGAAGGTATGTGTGGACTTCATTCAAGAACTTATTCTTTACACCCGATAACTTTAGGGAAAAAGGGGACCCTCCCCCGATGAAGAAAGAAAACTCGTCACTTTAACACCCCCACAAGAGGGGTTGCACACCTAAAATGAGGGTTAAAGCTCCACAGCAGTTCGTCCCCTCAAACTGAATCACTGCCATGAAAAAAATCTTTCACTAGTGCGGGGATGAGTAATGGCAAGCGCAGTCACTATCTCTGTAGGTTAAAGTATCGGCACGGAAGACAAAGCGTGAACTAACATAGTCCGGAACCATATTACTTACAATCTTATACCTCAATATGGATTTATTAACAATGCGTTGACGGTCCGGTTCAACCCAATTTACCATTCGCAACAATTCATCAGTACTACGATCGTGATTTGAAAATGTCACGACGCGTGCAGCCCGATTTTGTAAATTTCGTAACTTTTGAGAAAGACTCTTAAAACAGAATCCGCACACCGATCTACAGTAACCGAGATGTGGTTAGACTAGTGAGTTGTGAGTTGGAGAATAGAGTCTTATATGGAACCGAATACCTATTACGTTTAATGGCGCCTATACCAAAAGCAATCTTTTTTGAAAGCTCGTTGATATGACAATCCCAAATAGGATTTTAGTCAACATGTACACTAAAGGATTTTACAGTCGAGACTAATGGAAAACTGGTTGATTGTGGTCAGTGAGCTTTGCTGCAAAATGTAATAAACTTTGCTTGGAACCAATCAGTAGGAATTCAGTTTTTGTCATATTTAAAGTTAGTTTGTTGGTTGCAAGCCACACACGGATTCTCTCTAGATCAAGATTAACATAACTATTTATTTCAGAAGCATCGCTACCATCGGCGTACATCCTTGGTTGGGAATGCTGGAGACAATTAGGCAGATCATTTATATATAATAGAAATAAAGTAGCCTAAGAATCGTGACCTGTGGAAGCCCGGCTAGCTCAGTCGGTAGAGCATGAGACTCTTAATCTCAGGGTCGTGGGTTCGAGCCCCACGTTGGGCGGTACGTCTTTTCATTGGCTGACTAATGCTCTTGTGACCCTCTTTCGGAAGTCACAAGTTTTGCTTTTCATAGAATAAAAACTTGAAACATGGTTAGGGAGTCACGGACTTTAGAATATGACTTAAAAGCAAAAGTTAGGGATCAAACTGACCTAGGGCAACAGAAGTAATAACACTTGCAGTTCCTACTCAATTTCCACAAGTATTTGGATTTTGGTCTGCATTTTTACATGGAAATTGGGCAGCGGTTGTAAGGTCCTTTGTTTGGTTTTGTTTTCTTGAACTACTAGCCCATTAATGAAGTTTTACCTTAGTTTAGTTCGCACCTTAGAAAAGTCATGACGTGAAGCGTTGCGGCTACAGGTAAAAAATCAACTTTTCCGAAATTGAAGCCTACTGCTTTAAAAAACTCGTGGGGTTGTTTCCGCCCGCTCTTTGACGAAATCGCAACCTGCCACAACGTTACATCACTGAAAGGACCTTCAGTTGAAGCTTTGTAATAGAAAGGTACAAAAATAAACGACTTTTCTCAGAAAATTGTCACCAGAGTTAAAGAGAGGTTTCGCTGATAACTTGATGAAAAGTGATATTCTAGCTTTAAAAAGAGAAGTCATGGGTCCGTGTACCTTCCAAGGATAATTTCCAAATCAGACTCAACCGAGTAAGGTTGTTGCACGAAGTTCTAACCGAAATGAGTGGAGGGGGACAGGGGGGCGGGAGCCCAGGATAATAGGGGCAGGAGGGGTACGGGAGGAGGGAGAGGAAAGGGCGAAATGTAGGAGAGAAATGCAAAACGGTACTTGCTGTCATTTATTGTGTTACAATGCTTTAAAAAAAAACAAGAACCCAAGTGATATCTGACTTGCATTAGCGACATCTGAGCAATCAAGCAAACAAAAATTCGCCCTTGGGCTGAAAAACAGATCACATCTAACGTCATAAACTTGTAAAAATGTAAAATACATACAAGTGCATCAAATAAGAAAGCTAATTCTCTGCTGTTCAATGTAGCTAAAACGTTTTCTGATTAAGAATTTGTAAATTGCTTGCACTATATCAGTCATTTCAGCCGACAATGAACCGCGGCAAACAGTAATTTGAAGCTGGTCAAAGGATATATGCGCACCACTGTGACAACGGAAAGATTGTCGGGCTTGGCTCTGAAGAACATTCACTGCGAAAAGTCCGTCAAGTACGATGCTGTGGTTCAGCGTTTTGCGGAAAGATACTCCCAAAGAATGCTTCTTGTGTATCCCGTCTTTGATGAAACACAAAATTTAAAAATGTTTAACTGCAGTATACTTTTACCATATCTTTTTTGCGCAGCTTTGTTATATTTTAATGCAAAAATAATGGAATTTAGACTTTAAAAATGAGACATTAAAACACGCTGACTTTGCCTCAGAATGCCGGAAATCGCGTTTCCGAGGAGTAAAAATTCTAAAATTTCTCGGGGGTCGCCAAAGGCGGCACCTTAATCGGTCCCCATTTTGTAAAAGCCTGGATCCACCCCAGGAAACAAGTGTTTACAAGAACACGCATACGTACTCTGAAAGTGATTTGGTAGGTATGATTTGAGCCACTTAAGTGCATGCGAGTCAAGCCCATAGAACTGCAGCAGCGTCCTCAATAGTTTGCTGCTGTCAACCCTATCAAAAGTTTTCTTTATAGATCCAAAAACAGCACACTATTAAAGTAGCCGCCAGTTATCAATATTTAGGGTCCAATTGTTAGTAGATTCAAGCAGGGCAGTCAACCGGGGTAGACTGTACGTTAAATCATGCTGCGAATCTGCCAGCAAATTGTTGCTATTTAAGTATTCATAAAGTTGATTGAAAATGACCTTCTCGATTATTTTACTATTATCTGATAGGATGGATATTGGCGTGTAGTTGTAAAGTTCAGATTTGATGTCTTCCTTATATAAACAATAGTGTGGAAATTTTTCATTTGCCTGGAAAATATCCATTTGTAATGGATAAACTTATTACATGCATGAGGGTAGGTATGATTACTGGGCCAGCTTCTTTCAAAAGTGTTACAGAAATGCCATTCAATCCCGTGGCCCTATTCACCTGTAGGGAACTATTAATTAAATGTACAACATCAGAGAAAGTCTCCCTAAGCGCAAATCTGCAGTCAGCAGGCTTAATGTATCATCGAAACAGACATTAGAGTGGGGAATATTAGAGACTTACCTTGGCGTGCATGGTTTATAGTATAACGGATCGGATATAAAGGGCAGTCCCCCCTCCATCTTTTATCTTTTCCCTATCTTTTCTCTCCAGAATATAACCTGGGAGCTCTACTTCGCCACTTGATATATAATCATCAAGGCGAGTCTCATTAACCGCACGAATATTAATGCACTTCTTATTCATATACACCCGAAGTTCCTCGATATGGCCGGGAATAGTGGCAATATAAATTGCAGCCAATTTGAAACCCCCTTTTTTTAATTTTATTATAGATTTCACTAAAGATGTTGGTACTGTCAATAGATGAGCTGAAAGTGGTTTGACCTTTTAAAACTAACTTCTCAACGGATGTTAAGCTATCTTGCTCAGAGCTTGTTCCAACCTTCATATACGGTCCGTATCCCACTTGTGTTTTCCTGATTTGCACTTCACATTTAATTAATGCCTGCCCCAATGATATTCAAGCCAAAATCTTCACTCCGCCACCATTTAGGTGAAACCCCTTATTTTTAAGATGTTCTGTTCTTATGCGGGTATTGTGAATAAAAGATTGAGCCCTCGAAACACGAATACTTTTCATCGAGGTGTTTATAGCGGAGCTCCGCGCGCGCACGCGGATCACCATAGTTAAGACAATATGGTAACCCATCGATATGAGAAAGTTTGGTTTTGGTCACCGTACAACCGTACGACCGTACGTCCGTCCACCCCTCCTTGTATGCCAATGTGACCAGTATCACGTGACCATATCGCGGGCTCAAGTTGGACCTTATCAAGGTCAGCAGTTTTTTTTTTAAGTTGACCTCTGACCAGGGACTGGTTGTTGATCGGATCGCAGGCTCAAGCCAGGTCAGACACTCACGCCGGAGTATAAACGAGGCTTAATTATTCGCGCTCTTTCTGTGGCTCGACGTGGCTACACGGCCAAAAGCTCTTGACAGTCGATGCTTTTCGTGTTCAGGTACGGTTTGGAAAAAAAAGTTTTCTTGCATTTTTCGCTGGTTTCAATCCACCTTTGACATAATATAGCTTTAGTCAGGACACACTGGTGGCTACGTAGTTATTCAAGTCAAGCATTGGAGGCATATAAACTTAAAGCTGAATATTTAATTTGTTTGGTGCTGCTTTTTGCTCTATATTGCAATTTTTGGCATAAGTCTTATAATATGGCATATGGCATAAGTACATCAATAAAACTCCTTGTTTGACCTTGAACGGACAAAGACGATCTGTTACATCACGAGCTATAGTACCTTGGTGATTTCTAATTTTAGCGTGATTCCTATTCGCTGGCTTTTGACAGTCGACTCTGAAATGGCTTCTTTCCTTTAAACCTAGTTTAAGGTGACATTTATCACGGAAACTATCTCTCACGTTGTAATATGCAATTTAGAGGCAATGCAAAACATTCGAAAAACGACCATGTTATGGCAAAAAAAAAAAATTAGAACCAACAGACTCTATTTGTCAGTGCAAAGCAAGCTTTACATGAAATGACAATCTCATCTGAAATTGAGAACAGGGAAGACGCACAAGCTTCACTCCAACTAAAAAAATCCCGTTCTGTCAGTGCCTGATGTAAAAACAGAAAACATCATAACAAAGATAAAGCACCAGTCGATGAAAGCCTTTCCTCCTCATCCTAACAGTGCGACGCTCTAACCAACTTAGCTATGAAGCCACTGCCGTTAGGAGCTGTACATTTGCGGGTTTTAATGTTTCCGTGATGAATCAATCAACGATAAAATGGAGCACCAGTAGATGTAAGCCCTTCTTCCTAATCCTGTGGATAACGCGGGCAATAAGCACTTATAAATTAGATTTTTTTGATGGACGCCGGATTTTTCGCTATTTTGGGGACAAGCCCCTAGACTTTGTAATGTCGTCTTCTTTACCGGATCTTAACCGATATCGCTCCTAGCCGGAATGCAGATTAATTAAAATTAATCCACATTCTAGCAGCGATATCGGTTGAGATCGCTGGAATTTTAACCGAAATACCAAGGCAGAGATGGTAGCCCTGGATAATGTCTACTACGCCAGGATAACTTCTAAGAGAGACAATTGGTATGCAAACACACACATAGCCTTGTTAAGGTCGGAGGTGTCAGGATGGCCGAGCGGTCCAAGGCGCTGCGCAACCTCGTTCCCAGGGTCTCTCATCTTAACGCCTGGGGAGGGATGTTGTAGACCAGGAGCTTTGAGGTTTAAAAACAAGTCTGTTAGCAGCAAGAAGGGCCTCACTCTTACATGGCAGTGGCCACGAACACAAGAAGACCGCATGAGATATTTGATATCAGGAATTTTCGAAGAACTAATTAACAATTATTCCATTCGCGCTTGTTGGATATGAGATGGTAAATAGCCAAAGAGGCGCGTAGCGCCGAGTTGGCTATAACCAGCAACGTACAGGTAAGCACAGGTTTTTGTATGCAAAACAATACAATCCACCATTCCATTGGAAAAGAATAGACGGAAAAACTCTATGGGTCTTTCCATCACATTCCTGAGGAGTGGACCCTCAAGGTTCTCGGGAAGGGGTGAACTGAGGGAAGGAATATTCTGGGGGTTTTTGTTACAAAAGCGCTTTGGGTGTGATTCCAAGTTGCCACCAATATCATTGCTGACGTACTTAGCGTGTGATGATCGAAGAGTACCCACCACTTTGTTCCGTTGTTTTTTATATGGAGCTTTAGTTGCTGAATTATTGGAGTGGGTGCTAATGAGTGTAATTTGTCCCGTTTCCTCATTTAGCGCTTGATCGACGTAGTCACCCAAGATAAGTTGGACTTTATCTCTGGTCCCAATTTTGTCATGAATATTTATTAGTCATGATCAAGATCCGTAGCTATATTCTTTTCAAAACTACATCGTTTAAAAATGAAGTACACGCGAGTTTGTTTCGCTTTCAAAAAGCAAAATAAAGCAGTGCTCGCACACGTCGTAACTAATGAACAACTTTCGAATGAGTTCTGATTGGCTTGGGGTTGCCTTGTTGCTAAGTGAAATTTCACCTTCTATTGGCTCGTTCGGCGAACAAGCGACACTACGTCACGAATGTTTATTCACGATCATCATGTCCTTGAAGCGTGAGCGATCCGTTTTTTCGTAAAAGATAAACAGGCTATAATTTTGCGATTAGAGAAAGAGGAAAAAGGAACTAATTTGTCAGCTGAATATGGCGTTAGTAAACGGCAGATATCTGATATCTCCAAGAGCAAGGAAAATATCATGACGATTGCCGACACGTGTAAAGGTATTCACAACGGACAGTGAAGATGTAGGTCGTCTTGTTTTTTTCAGTAACAAAGCTTTTAGGTTTTGAACAACTCCCAGCTTTCATCAATGGGACTAGTGTAGGATGCAAACTCGAAGAATCTGCTGCTGACATGATATTGGAGGCTTCTCGTTTTAAACCTTCCAGGTCCATTCGATTAAACAAATGAACTTTGTGGCCATTTCTTGTTTTCGTCCATAGCCCACACTTCTTTCAGTCCTTTCCTGGGAACACATAAGCCAAACGAATTGACCTGCACCAAATTTCATAGCTCGGTTGGTAGATTTGCACCACTATCGCCGAGGTCATGAGTTTGTATCCCGTTGGAGCAATCTTAATATTTCAGGTGTCTATAAGAGACAAATGCTTAAATTATCTAGATAATTGTATCCAAGTCGAACTTTAATTATCAACTTGAAGTGAAATGAAGTGAAGCCGAAGGTGCATTACCAAACGAAGCTCATCTTTGTAGAGAAAATTAAGCAACTAACATCTGGAAAGAATAATACTTGAACTGTCGGACGAACTCAAATTGTCACTGAACCTATTTCGTAAATGCAAACTTCTTTTTCTTTCCAAATAACGTCTTAAGGCTATTAGGATAGGATTTTTGAACATAGAACGAAAGAGGCCTTAAGAATCTTTGTTTAAAATCACCAAGCCAAATTTAAAATAGAATGACTCACACGTACATTTCACATCAGTTTATTGAGACACATCACATTATGACCTCATTTGTTTCATTGAACTGGCTTTCAACAAGCTACTACAACTCTATGTTTATCAACTTAAACAACTACAACAACGATACGCGTTGATAACCGAAATCAGTTTCTGAGCTGCACTACTCTTACTAGATATACGACTATACCGAAATAGGCTTCTCGCAAATCAGATCGGGGTAAGGAGCATATCCTCTTCTCAACGAACAAGGCAAGTCGTTCCATTGCCCATATATCTGATCTGTGGATCCCCTCATGTGACCACAGTTTTCGACGCCGCCACTGTTGTCTGGCTGCCGATGCCTCCAGGCTTGGAAATGACCCTCCAATGGGGTACCATCTATCCAGTAAAACTTGGAGTCAGCCAATCTTTGAAGACCAAACCATACACCATTTTCCTTGATAATGTTATATTTCTTTGTCAGGTTTGCAATAAAACGGTTTTCGTCTGATGATGTGATAATGGCGAGATCAGCTCCCATGTTTTGGCACTTTTTGCGAGCGTCTTGCCATTTCGAGGTTGCAGCCGTTTCCACGTAATAACACGAGTCGCCATGTTTATCCCAGCGTGGTGGACAGCAAGCTGATATAAATAAAGAAATATTAAGTACTTTTTTATTGATGTTTCCTTTTTCATTTTTGATCAGATCCTGCACGATGGGCTCCTGGTTGGAATTACGCGTATTCTTATTTTTAATTACCATTTTGGAGTTGTTGCTGTTCGTTTACCTGGGCTGTGAAAGACAGTGAGGCTATTGGTGATCCTGTAATTGTATTGCCTAACCTCACTACTTTTATCACATACATCGTCTTACTGTAATATTAACTACTTGCGAATGAGAGGTTAAATCTTCTGGTTTTTGCAGTGAAAAGCTTTGGTTGGTGTTGAGATATTTAAAAGCTTTTCCATAAGTAGGTCGCGTGTCACATATTTCGATGGAACACAACTTTGTTGCGTCTATAATTTTGACTGTATCTCCTTTTTGATCGCCGTTACACTGTAACAAAATAGGCACGCATTGCGTACATGTGGTAGTGCAGTAACTTGACACAGCGCTTTATTCCATAACTGTCAACTGAGAGGCTTTTTCCCCAGGAGATTCAAGCTGCCTTTGGACAATATGTAGCTTTAATAGTACACGATATTGTTTTGGTACCCAGAAAGATTGAAGAAAATAAAAGATAATCGAGAAACATTGGCTCCGAGGCTGACATGTTGATCATTTTCAAGTTCCCTTACAACTTTCTTTTCACAACAAATTTAAACGTGCACTCTGAGCGTGACAGCTTTCCACGACAAAAGTTAAAGTTAAGCGCTGTCCGGAGGGTTAGTATCTGGATGGAGGACCTCAAAATATACGACTTGCTGTTAGAAACGTAGTACAGAAAATTCTATTTTAACGCTCTAAAATGCGAACTAAGAAAGGTACAGATTCTGTTAGCCTGACTTATACAAAACAAATATTGATGCAAAAGTAAACAAAATATTGATACACAGTTTTAAGCTGTTTTAGGAAGAGCAGAAGGAAGTTTTTAGGAAGTGTACATATCGATCGAAAATAAAATATTTTGCCATCAGCAACAAAATTTGCGACACGAAAACAACCTAAATTTTGTACCGCGAATAGAAAAGTTACCATCAGCGAAACATTCAGGGAGATTTTTGCTACGTTCAATTTTTCCATTGTACTTTTGGCTGCACAAGTAAATTGAAAAATAAGTGACATCGATTTCAGCGGCACCCTGTGATCAAGTAACCTTGAGTGTTTACTAAAAACTCGCGAAATAAAGGATACATCTGAGTCAAAACGATGGCAAGACACCGGGCGTTTGTTTTTGTTAGTTATTTTTTCTTTCAAGTGTTATAAAGTTTGAAAAGAAATGTGTGAATTCAACACAAAGATCACAATCGTCCAACTCTTGAGGTTGACTATTGTTTCTGCAAAGTCAAAAAATTCACTCTCCTAGAGGAGGTTATTTATCCCCAGGTAATTTCATCGTCTTAGAAATAGAAGCTGCTTTATTATTTATCAGCGTCACTAATTCTAGCCGTCTTTGGTGCTCATTTGTTGAAACTCAAGCACGCTACCAACAGACCTGTTTATTTTCTTGATTTATGCATGCGCTGGCGGGCCTATTGCCACCAAGGACTTACATTCTTACACTCTTGCAACCCGGTGACATGGTGTGTAGTGGACTTACAGTGCACTACCACAACAAACTGCGCTTGTCTTACATTGCAACAACTAACTTCCGACAAGCTTCTCGATTCCAGAGCCGCAAACTAAAAAGGTTTGTATTATCAACACGAGATCACCGGCAGCCTCACTTTCATTCATCGGCTTGATAACTAAAATGGCCCATTCGTTTTTCATCATTTCTAGATATTTCGAGGATGAGGCATTTTTATGGGTGAAACTGAGACGGCTGATTGCACCCCATGTTTTTCTGTGTTGCAGTTCACTGAAAATCAATTGTTCAGGGGCTTTCCTGCAGGTAGTTAGTTAGCTTCCATTCTCCTCTGACCAAAGAAAATTATCTCTTAGAACCATAATGCAGATAATAAGTCCTTGGGACACTCGTCAAACAACTACAGAACCTAACAAACATTTATTTCTTTAAAATTGTGTCTTTTTATCCTGTTGATTCCTTCCCTCCCTTCCCCACTATCCCTTAAGAGTGTTGATGTCAGACCTTCGATGGCCTTACCTTGAGTTCGGAAACGATTCAAATTCAACACTGTAAAACCCTGGGGAGAGATGGGGAAATTGGTACTTGTGACCTGCATTGTGGCGCGACCCACTTATTTTTCTGGTATTAAGCCTTAGCCTTAGGGGCAGGGCCTGTATATAAGCCTCTGACAAGATAGCATAACAGAAGTACTCATATATCATTTAAGAGCCATTTTACTTACCACCTTCGCAACATTCTGATTTTGCAGACAAAATGTCCAGCCGTTTCCTTATCTCTTTTATCATTTTTTGCTTTACATCTCGTCTCAGACAGGACTCGTATTTTGTGGACTCTGTGAGAAAAATTAAAATGTGTATGGAGGGGATGAACACCAAACAGATGATAAACAGACCAAACAGAAAAGACGAGACTGAAAACTGCGACAAAGCTTATAGATATCAGATTCGTAATGTGGGATTTGGAGAGGTTTACAGACAAAATAGGGAGCTTAAGCACGCGCGTTTTTGAGACGCGGGCGGCAACCGGAAGTGAACTGTTTTCCTTTTTATCTTGTCTTCACAAAACCACATTTACATTGCTAAGTATCTTTTCTTCATTAGAGATGATTAGTAAAAAAATCTGGGAGACACCACTGTCCTGGAACGCGAAATTTTCCCTTTCGGTTGCCGTGCGCCTCTCAAAAACGAGCTTGCTTAACCTTAAGTTTTACTAGCGGAGCTTTATTAATGGCCTTCGCGCAGTGCTGCAACCCGCGTCTTTTGGCGAGAAGTTTCAATTCTCTACGCGCTCCTGTGAAAAGCTACTAAGTCCACACGTCGCAACTCCGACCTGTTGGCGAAGCAAATTGTGGCGTCTGTTTCCTAGAAAACGCGCCAGTTCACAACTCTCTGATGTTCTGTTACGTGCACGTAGTATCAATCATATTGACTGTAGATTCTTTTACCAAATCGACGCAAATTCACTGAACTTGGTGAAATTTAAAAATTCAAAACAGTGAACGAAATAATATTAATAATTCAAGCGTAGCCTCTTAGCAAGACGGGATGCCTGTGATCACAATGGCTACTGATTTGTCGCGTGGAATCAAGGCGAAATGCCAGCCAGTCCGCCAGTCTTTCGAAAACATTGAAACCAACTGGCATCGAAGACAACCTCATCCCAAAACAACGCGAGAAATCTCGAACGACAACCAAAACCATCAGTTTTGTCACTTTTTTGTATATTCGCATGTTTTATGGCAATGTTTGTTCGAAACTGAAAAAAAAAAGTCATGTTATTCATCAGCCGAGAGGTCTGTATAGGGAAAATCTGTACCGCAATGATCGGTTGATTCTGTTTACAATAGTTAATTTGTAAAGCAACACTGTTTACTTTTTAAAACATTTAAAAGACTTAATTAAAAAAAAAACCAACAAACAATTTTTGGTCCTAAGCGACACCTGTCAAACAAGCTCAGGCAACCAGGACTAGGATTCTGCACGGGATGGCGGCAAAATAGAAAAATTCCGCTCACTCTCAGAACCAATCATATTGCAGGACTCCCAGAATTCCTTCCGCTCACGCATTGACAAAAATACATGTTTTCTTTTATCACGGCCTTTGAAGGGAACCTTTTAGCTCAACCAATTGACCTGCGCCCAACTGTGTCACAGAGGTCATGGGTTCGAACTGATTCCTGGTGTCTATAATAATCAGAGGATCGTTTCTCTCTTTCAAATTCTGTTTAGTATGAAACAACTTGGAGTCGGAGACAGCTGAAAAACTGTGTAGACATCAGATCACTGCCTTTCAAGACATATGGCATCCTTGTGCCCATCCGTCGCTATTGACACAGACCAGCGATAAATGACTTGCATCTTTTCCATGTCATTAATGACCTCTGTGCTTTCGATTTGTGCTCCCGCTATTTTAATTAGGGTGCGTTCATTTGGGATGATCCTGAAAAGGATCACTGATACAAGTGATCTTGGATCACGGTGCCCCAAAGGAACCAATAAATCCACTCTGAGAAAGGATTCTTCGGTTCCTTTAATGCACCATGATCACTTCACTTGGATCAGTGATCCTTTTTCGGAGAATCCCAAAAGAACGCACCCTAAGTGTTCGTCCGAATGCTATAGATATTACTTTAATCGTGTGGAACACAACTGCCGGACTAAAATGGTGTCGCTTATGATTTTCCGAAATTTTATCCAATGGAGTAGTGACATGGCCCGGTAACGGCTGCGGTGGTGTTTACAATGGTGTTTTTCGGTGTTTTTAGTGTTTTCAGTGCGGCCGACCGTTTTTGTTATGGTGTAAGTGTTTGTTGCCTACTACCCGTTCTATATTTCGGGTCATTCCATAATTGCAGGCCAAGTTGTAGGTGAAGAAAATCGCAACAAAACTTGCTGTGGGAACGCGTTTATCCGGCATGATGTTTAATTATTTTGAATTAACGCTTCCCATTGTTCATCACCTATCTGTCAACAAGTCAAAACATCAAACCTTATGCAATCGAAGTGTGACCCTTTGACACTAGATTTAATGTTAACAGTAAAACGTAAATTAGATATATTTGCACCGCTGTTATTCTAGGCTAATTAACGGTTGGAAACAAACCTGTGAACAACATTTTCTACACTATCGTATATTTAGTTACGTTACCTCGGTGTGCTTGTGTTGTCTCTGTCTCCAACAGAAAAATCACCAAGGAAACAGTGAAGAAGAAAATCAATCCTTTGGCATTCATTTCTCAGAATCTGAAGAAAATTAAAAGAGACCACGCCTATAAAATGTGAGCTTTCTTTAGTAAAATAGCAACTCGCCTACACCTTGGGTGACAGTGGCTTAGCTTGTGCAATGTTGTGTCAACAAGAGCATGGGCGTCTGGTGACAAGGAATTTAACCAGAGAACTGAGCCTTCATAAGAGTGTAATCATTCGTAAAGCCTAAACATGCACTTTAACCGGAAAGACGATTAGTAAGCCTTTTGTTTCCTTTGATATGTAAACTGTTAGGACAGCATTCGTTTTGGCTTTTTGACGCAAGACACCTCAGAATGTCAACTGAACAAACATCGAAGACGGTCGGAAATATGTCTGCGTTCGCAGGATATCTTCTTTTTTTTCTCCTAAAAATAGAAAACCTAGCCTTGGATTATAAACCACTTGCGAGCTTACGTACATCATGCACATATAGTTACTTCAACAGGTCAACACCCTCAATACCGTACTCAATTAGTCGAAATGCTCCTTTGGAACCTTCTACAGGCAAAAAACATGGGAAGGTTGCAACGGGCCGGATTAGAAGAAAAACTGCGATCCGTAGTAGCAGTAATTCGAAAGGGACTATGAGAAAGGTTACTTTTGCTTGCGATCTAAAGGCTACAGTTAGATCCTGAGAATTTTTAGCAAAAGCGTTGCTGCGGTTAAACAACCAACCGATGAAAACCGCAATTCCCAATGAAATTGGCCCCGGACAAAAAGGGAGTTTGTCCTCAGTGCGCATCGACCCTTACGTTTAAAATTACAACCACACCTTTGAGTTCAACTTGGAACATAATTCGATGTTTCAAACATCATCATCATAAGACATAGTGAGTAACAGTAAATTTAAAATTGTAAGAATATGATCCGTTTCTTTATGACTATCAAGATCAATATTCTTTAAATGTTCGTTACAAGCAGATAACTTCAAACTAACCAACAATACTATAGAAAACAAAACTGACATAACGGTAAAAGTTTACAAGTGTAACGCTAAACTGGCTGAGTCAGTTTAGCATAACATCGAAACAATCAAAAGTGTGTTTGTATTTTTTAAAATAAAACGAAACAATGAACCAATCAAAATTCATGTATTACGTATTGACCTCATTACATAACATGTTGCCCCCGCAGGGATTTCGCCTCTGCGCCCAGAGGCGAAATCCCGAGGAGGCATCCTAGTAGCTTGCACGTATATTAAGGACAGTGCTTACGGTTCAAATATGCAGTCGGTATATTAGAAAAAATCTCGATTTGCGCGAACAGGGGCCGCGAAGAATCGGTAGGTAATGATGACGTTTCTATTGTTTGCGCCCGCAAGTACGAAATGGTTAGGATGACGTAAAGCAGAAAATCCCAAAGGGAGTTTCTGAGAGTTTGTGTATTGTGACATCACAATAAACAGGGGTAGCAGTTAATAATCCAAAGTCCCTATTTGGGGGGTGCAGAGTATTATGAAAGGAAGCGCATGGTTTAGTATTTTGTGTCAGTCGCATCACGGCGTCTGTTCTCGCGGTTGTCACGCTGAGGAGCAACTGATTTTAAGGTGAGAAAAACTGAACTTATATATATATACT
>NC_090872.1:34715733-34725733 GCF_036669935.1 Montipora foliosa
GTTTTAAAATTAAAAAATCCCAGAACCCTTTGCGTATAAAGCATGGATCCAATTACTGGTAACTGATAAACAATTACAGATTAAAAATCTTCTGATCCCTCCTTCCTTAAATAATTTGCTGGTTGAACTTATATAGCCAGAGCTTGTTGCAGCGCTTGGAGGGACAACTTTAGCTGATTTTCTGTGCGGGAAACAGCGACAAATCCGATCGCAAAGAACTTTGGGTGGTACCTGTTGTAGGTAAGGTAACATACTGGCAAAAATTCCCTTTTTGCTCTTGAAAAAACTCTTATGAGTTTTAATTTTTCGACCGAAGAGCTGTAACTTTTTTGCATTTAAATGAATTTGTTGGACTGGACAAACATTATTTGCTCTGGCGCATCCGCAATGCTTCTTTACAGCCTGTCAACACTTAAAAAAAAACTGAGATTAAAACGAAACTTGTCAATGACCCCTGTGATGAAAAAATTGAAGGTCCGAGACAGGACAGCGGCTCCTTTGATAAATTTCTCCGTGTCAAAATATTTTTGCTATCAAGACCATTTGGAAATTGATAGTGACGAGACCAATTAAGTTCACCAATAAGATTACAGCTCTCTCTTGGCCGGAGTGGCGTGATTAGAAATCGAACGATCAGAGAGAAAACGAGCCAAGCACTGTATTCGTTTTAAAGCAGAATTACCCTTTACAGTTACAAAATGTTATATAACTAGGAGTAATCATGGATTAGTAAAAATACTTTGTGCTATCAAGACCATTTAGAAATTGATACTGAGACGAGACCGGGCACGCAGGTAAGATTACAGCTCTCTCTTGAAGCGACGTGATTAAAAATCGAACGATCAGAGAGAAAAAGAGCAAAACACTGTATTCGTGACTTCTTTCGGAATTACGCCTTACAATTACAAAATATTGTATAAATAGGAGTAATCACAGATTAGTAAAGTGCGTTCGATGTCTATTTAAATAATATGTTTTATTATACCGATTGCCCAGAAATATTCAGGGAAAGTGGACTTGTGGGGTGCTTTGCAAACAACAACAACAACAAACCTTTATTTCACCTCGAATTTAAACTAGCAAAAAAGTGCTAATATCTCCGAGAAAACAAATAAAACTACAACTCTACTGCAATTATCTAAATCAGCACTACGCAGAGAGAACTTGAATCTCCTGTCTGTTAAAAGCAGCTGAGTCAGTGAAACAACTCGGCATCGTTTGCAGGTACGAATTGCCGCGCGGGGGCGAATTGCAGCGTCTGTTTCCTTCAAAACATACAACTACACAGGTCTACACAGCTTTCTGGAGTGGTGTTCTGATAAGTAGCTTTAGTCATATTTGCAAGTGATACTTCGATTAAATCAACATCACTTCACTTACCTTTGGGAAAACAGCGACGAAAAAAACAATGAGCAGCACACAGCAACAGATCTTGTCGATCCGACCGGTCTCGTCTGATTACGCACACTTTACAAGCAACCCGTTTGCTCTAATTTATATAGACAATAGATTACGTCAAAGTGCTATATCCCTGTTTTTGACGTCATCTGTGACCTATTGCTAAACAGACCCACTGCAACATGGAATCGTGGAGAAAGATCGTTTATCCGTCCATGATCGGATTGGTTAAGTTTTATAGTGTATTTACGTTCAGTTGACTAATATACAGATTTAAAATGGCAAATATACTGCAAAGGTTGGTCAAGACAACGTGAACGTAGGCGTTGTTACAATATTTCGGCTGGCCAACACCAGCCTTCTTTAGGTTTATTGAATGGATAAATGCTTGTTACAAGATCGTTACATTTACCGGAAATGACATAAAAAGGCTACGTGATGTGTAAAATTAATAAAAACGGAAATGCATAAAAAAAGAGGAAAGAGAATAATACATGATAACAAGATAAAAGAAACAAAAGAAAATTAAAAGGTAGCTAAACTAAATTACATTTCATCTCTTCTGTTAAGGCCTGCAGGCTCCAGTGTTTTTCCTCTGTGTATGAGGAATGCCTCACGAGCCTTTCTGATGGAGTCACGGCCAGTGTGCAATCGTTCGAGCGGTATGAGGATCATGTGATCCTCCGCTTGACCACTGGTCAGGAAGTGTCGTGCAACCGCAGTTGGGGTATAACTACAAAAGGGGTTTATAATAGGTCGCCTATGTTCATTAAAGCGGTCTTTAAGACGACGTTTGGTCTCTCCGATGTACTGAAGATTACATTTAGTGCACTGAATCATATAAATTACATTAGGGGTTTCACAAGTAATATGTGATTTGATTTTAAAGGTTTGTCCAGTACTATAAAAAGTATATTGATTACGGCCATCCTCAATAAAAGGGCAGGCGGTGCAACTAGTTTTATTGCACCGAAGCGAGCCGGATGGAGATCCAGATTGGTCGGTGTTAGTAGGTTCCGGCAATTTAGCTCTAACTAGAATATCACTAATGTTTTACAACGCCGGTAGGCTACTAAAGCCGGGAGATTAGTAAAAACATTTTTACAGCGACCAGATGAATAAAGCACCTTAGAGTGTTTGTGAATTATACGGCGGCACATGTTAGGTAAAGAAGGGTTATAGGTAATGACGAACGGAACAGTATCTGTCTGTTGTTTAGGTTTGCGTTTAAGAGCGTCGTTCTGGGAAATGTCAGAAGCCATCCTTGAGTGAGACCATCACATCAAGGAATGGAATATTTGTGAGGGAATGCGAACAAGTGAATTTAATGGTGGGATGAAGGTTATTGAGATAATCGACAAATACTTTCAGTTTATCTGAAGCTTCAGTCCAAAAAACGAAAATATCGTCCAGAAATCTGAGCCATGTATGAGGTAGATACAGTGCGTTAGTGAGCGCGTCATGTTCGAATTTGGCAAGAAAAAGGTAGGCAAATGAAGGAGCCATTTTGGTTCCCCTAGCAGTACCGTGTTTTTGTAGGTAGTGTTTGTTGTTAAATGTGAAATTGTTCATGTTGAGGATGATCTGTATGAGGTCACAAAGAGTTTCCGTGGGAAGGGGCTTATCGTTGCGTTTGCGAAGGAAAAAGCGGCAAGCTTCAATACCTTCACTGTGAGGGATGTTGGTATAAGAGAAGTGACGTCAAGCGTGACAAGTATGGCATTGTCGGGAAGTGTGTTGATTGTGTTTGTTAAGGAAATCAGTAGTGTCTTTAACGTAAGACGGAACAGTGTAAACTAATGGTTTTAGGTAGTAGTCAACAAACTGAGAGATACGTTCTGTGGGGTGGTTATTAGAAGAAACTATGGGTTGTCCAGGATTGTTTACTTTATGGATTTTGGGGAGTATGTAGAAGCGTCCAGGTCTGGGGTCGTTTTGTACAAGGTACGGTTTTGTTTTTAGGTCAATAAGTTTGTTGTTGAACATGCGTTTAACGTATTCAGCAACTCTTTTATGTATCATGGCAGTCTTGTCCTTTCCTTGTTGTTCGTAGAAGGTTGGGTTATTTAATTGTCGGTTGCATTCGTTTATGTACCAGGATCGAACGGATGAACGAAATGATATATGAAATGAGTTGCAACTCGTTTTATTGTGTGGCGTTAATGTGCAATCGCTTATCTTTATACAGGTAACATGAAAATCACTAATAATCAATCAACTGTCACTATACAAACAAAACGCAATAGTCTCAAGTTCCATATGTACTATGAACGTGTCCTTTATACGCACGTAAACGTTTTCTACACTCCCGACAGTTTATTCGCATCGCGAGAAACTTTCAACATTCGATGTCTCTATTCTGCGAAAGCCGAAAAGGGCCTTCCGACTTCCGACTTCTGACTTCCAACTTCCAACTTCCAACTTTCCGAATTTCAACTTTCAACTTCCGAATTTTAACTTCCTAGTTTCGACTTCCGACTTTCAACTTCCAACTTCCGACTTTCAACTTCCACCTTCCGACTTCCGAGTTCTAACTTTCGACTTTAGAATCTCGACACCACGCTTCCTCCTTTTGGTGTTCTTGCGTGCAAACATGGATGAGGAAGTAAGTAAATTACGGGGTATTTTGGCACGCGTTGTAACAAAACACCCTCACAATAGCGGATTTTTATGAAGCATTTTTTTAAGAGAGGTGTTGTATGTGAAAACTCTTTATTTGCCGTTTTTTTGGCTTCGTATTAAAGCACGATATATTTGGAACTGCTTTACGAACGCCGGTCTGCTGCTTTAAATGTTCCATACTTTTACGATAGTGTGTCTTACGCTTTCAGAAAAGTTTCCATTTGCAGACCGAGGCGACTGAGCCGGTGGACAGTTATTCGACTTGGGCTCGATGTGGGTTTGATGTGGGTTCGATTTGGTCTCATGTGTGTATGTGTCACCTGTGGTAGTAGTGAAGAAAAAAGACAACACAAACCGCGTGTGCGTTGATTATCGGAAATTACATAAACTAACTGTATTTGATCTCGAGCCTATGCCAATTGTTGAACATTTGTTTCAGAAGCTTAGCGGAGACAAGTTCTACTCAAAAATTGACCTTAGCAAGGGATATTGGCAGATAACAATACCAGAGGAGGATATACAGAAAACGGCGTTCGTAACACCTGACGGGTCGTACGAGTTCCTGGAGATTGCCTTTTGGAATAATCAACTCGGCAGCAGCACTGAAGCGTGCAGTGAAGAAGTTGCTAAAAGATCTAGTTGATGTTGATTTCACGGGTCACACCCGTACGTGGGAAGAAGATATTAGAGCCCTAAGAGAGCTGTTTTCGGGGTTGACTATTAGACCTACTAAGTGCCTATTCAGAGTAAACAGTGTGGATTTCCTAGGCCATCGACTAGAGCAGGGAATGATTGGTCTACATCAGGATAACGTGGAGAAAAGTAAAAAAGGGGCCCCAGTGCCAAGCACAAAGAAACAGGTGCGACCATTTATGGGTCTAGCAGGATACTACAGATATTTCATCCCCAACTTTGCAGCGATCGCAGCAGTGCCCCTATCTGATCTTACACGGAAAGGCCAACCCAATAAAGTTGAGTGGGATGAAGCACAAGAGAAAGCCTACCAAACAATCAAGTCTTACCTAACGAGTGAGCCTATTCTACATCTCCCCAATCCAGCTAAAACCAATTTCTTAAGGACGGACGCTCCCAACAGTGGAATTGGTGTAGTATTAATGCAGAAACATGATGAAAAGTTGTTTCCCGTTTGCTACGCAAGCAAGAAATTGACAAGTACAGAAAGGAACCACTCCATAATTTAGAAAGAACGCCTAGCGATTGTATGGAGTATCAAGAGATTTCATCCTTATTTGTACGGAGTTTCTTTTGTTCTTCTTTAAAGTACATGAACAGTGCTAAGTTTGCCAACGGACGTCTTGTGCGTTGGGCTATGTTTCTGCAAAGCGATTCATTCACAGTTGAAGCCATTAGGGGCTCAGAGAACGTTGGAGCAGATTACTTGAGTCGTGCTGAGGAATAAGTTTATTGACATTGAACTACCTCTTACTTAACAATTTTTCTTGTTACTGGGTTGCCGTATGGCAATCCCAGTCGGAAAATGGGTAGATTTTCCGTTTTTTTTTTTTTCCGTGTCGGTAAAAGTCTTGCCTGTCACTCCCCTGCTAAGTGGTGTCTTTGCGCATAGAGCCTTCTGCGCGTATTTTCTTAGGATCGAGAGGGTAGCGGGAAATGCGTAGATTTCTCTGGTGGACACAGTAGAACGATTAACTTAACCGGCAATGGCGTCGAAAGTCATGTAACGCGAATGGCGTTTTAGTGGATCTTTGAACAAAATATACCCTTATGAAGTTCAATAATGGCAAATCAATTGGATACTGGACAAGACAGGCGGTGGAATCTTAAAAGCGACGAGTAATGGACTTCGACAACAATCTGTCGCCCGTCGAGCCGTCTTTTACCAGGTGTGCTGTTATGTAGAACACTGAAGATTCGTAGGGCACCGATAACAGTGAATTCAAAGACTAGACCAGTTGGATTGGATGGGATTTCAAGCGTTAAAATCGCTGAAAAGGTAAGATTTTCGTAGCGATGCAATTGCGTGTCTTCACCACATGTTCCTTTGATCTCACATAATTGTGTTTTCCCTCAAAATATTCGCTTGTTTTCGCTTTCGCTCGAACATATTTACCTTTATTACATGTCCAGTGAATAGTTTTATCCTCTGGGATGAATTTTCCGTCGAAAAATCGGTTATTTGGGTGGTTTTTGGCAAACAGAGGTTAATTATTCGTAATGCGATCGCTTCCGTTGCCGTTAGCAACGGGTAGCAAATTTGACACTTTTATCGAATTATCACATTACGCATTGATCGCTAATCCGATTATTACTAAAAATCTAAAAAATATTCGTGCCTCGTCAGTTTTCGGTCGAATTTATGTCCAAGAAAGCAGATAAATTGCAGAAAATTTCAGTTTTGCATCCAAAAATTCGTAATCAACGCTAAAATGACCAAATTTTATATATTTTACTGTTTTTTTTCTTAAATTTTTTCGTTCAACTTTCGCTTTTATAAAATGTTTCAGTTGTCTGTAAATAAATTATATGCTGTTGGAAAGCTTATTTTCTTAGCTTTAAAATGATTTATTTTTTCTCCCTAACTTTAAATATTTTTTTGAGAGAAAAAACATTTTTTGGCGATGGCTGATTTACCGCGGTTTTCTCGTGGTTGGGAAAGTAGGAAAAAGAGTTTTAGGCCTGTAGCCAGGTTTTTAACCTCAGAAAAGGATCTGTTTCGTCGTACGAACGTGTGAGGACCTGTGAGCCAAAGGGCCTCTGCTGGTATGACTTCTGGGTGACCCCTTAATAACTTCAAGTTACTAACCGAGCGCGAGGGCCGTACTGGGGAATATTGGACCCAGGTCGTGGCAGTACGGACCGAGCGCAGCGAGGTCCGTACAAAAACGACCCAGGACCAATATTCCCCAGTACGGCTCGAGCTAGCTCGGTTAGTAAGTAGTTTATTATATGGTTTTTTAATTACCTTTTGCTTTGTTTTTGCAAGCCCGTAATCGGCCCGTGGGCATTACGGGAGAATAATGCCCTACAATTCAGTCACAATTAGCCAATCAGAGCGCGCGTTATATCGGCTACAAACACAAGCCATATAATAAATGGTCTTAAGGACCCCCAATTGCCTGGAACGCTGCACGTACCACAGGCAACCCAGTGTACCCTCACGGAGGGTCTAGTTTAGGATAAATTTAGGAAATTTCTTCTGAAAGGGGGTTATGTTACGAAAAATAGGATTGCGTGACTAGCGTTACGTTCTAGAAGCTTCGTAGTTTGTGTGCGTAAGCGTTCCTAAATCGGTGTGTTTTGTAATCTTTCTATAATTACATTGTTTACTTTTTTAGAACGTTTAGAAGCTTATTGGAGATTATTTAAGCAGACGAGTCCAAGCGGAGTTTTTAACTCGTTTTCACAAGCGAAGAGAGTTGACGTTAGCCGTGTTTAGTCAAGTGTGACATAAGCAGTGTTTATTCAAGTTGGCGGAAGCCGTGTAAGTTTATCGAGTACGTGCTGTTTAGAATTTTACTTCGTGGAAACTACGTTATTCTGGAATAAATCTTCTTGTTGTTGTTCCGACAACCCTGCGTTCAGTTTAGTTTGCAAGCTACCTGTCCTCAAAACATTCGAACTCGTAACACTGACAAACTTATTGTTTAAACACGACAATGACTTGTTGGCAATGTGTGAAGGTTGTATCAAAGCCGTATCAAAGCAAGGCCGTCGCGATAATACGTCTGCTTTCTGATGGCTCGATAAGCAATAGGAAAGTCAGGTCAGCAGTTTCTCCAACCATCTCGCTAACTGTCTCTAGGTTTATGAAGAATAGAAGCATGGTCAGTTCTGACAGTGAACTGTCTGAGATAGAGGTAGGGTGGAAGTGGTCAATGGCTTTAAAAATTGCCAGAAGTTCATATCTAGCAGTACAGTAATTGCGTTCGGGTTTACTGAGGGCATGGCCGTTAGTAGGCAATGACACGTTCCCCACGGTCACACACTTGAGAAAGAGTACCGCTCCGATACCAACATTGATGGCATCAGTATCTAACAGGAAGGGTTCCGCACTGCGAACAAAGGCAAGCACTAGGGCAGACATGTGAGCTGGAGATAATTATTGCATTCTTCGGTCCGTAATAAGGATGGTCTGGCTGTTATCACTTACTTTAAGCAATGGACGGGCCACATCAGAAAATGAACGGACAAACCGTCGGTAGTAGGTGCATAGACCAAGAAACTTCTAACTTCCTTTGTGTTGTGAGGTACTAGTCATCTTTGGACTGCCTCGACTTTGTCAGGGTCCGTGGTAAAAATGAAATCATGGATATTGGACGAGAATCATATTTTGGATGATGACGCTTTCTCACCACAAATAAGGTAAAAGAGTAATTTACACTGTCGCTTTGAATGTCAGTTTGATGAAGAGAAAAAAAAAGAAATGCTTTATTTGAAAAAGGCAATTTCACTTTTTTCGACAGCACATTGAGATCAGCTAAAATATGCCATGAACGTTCTGAAGAAATGCTTTATTTGACTCCGACGTGACTTGAACACGCAACCTTCTAATCTGGAGTCAGACGCGCTGCCATTGCGCCACGGAGCCATCGAATGCTTCCGCTCAAAGACCAAACTATATGTAAATAATCTAATAACGCAGATAGAAATTACGGAATTTGGGTAGGTACTTGGTGTCTCTTTTTCTATTGTTTCAATTTTTTTTAAACAAGGTGTAAAACGTTCAGTAATTTTACAATTACCCTAACCTAACCCTAACGCTAACCCTAACGCTAACCCTAATCCTAACTCTGAAGGTTTTACCGCGTTCAGATAATTTTGTGCAATAGATAACCACTAAATAACAAAATACACCACGTATCTTCCGGAATTTGGCGTTGAACTGCTGTTTGTTGAGTTAGGAGGGGAGTCGTGACCATGGGTATCAATTAAAAACCAGATTTGTAGTTCCGCAGGAGCCTTCTTTTTGAAGCTCACAATCCGGGGCTTACCTTGGTTTCTGTCTTAGAATAGTGCTCTTTCCCCTAGAGAGGGTGTTATTCTATTGCAATACGTCCAGTATCCTTTGACAGTATGGCGCAGCTGGGCGCACCCTATGCATTTTGTAGAGAGAAAGATTTCTAGGCCGAAGAAACTACACGGTGTCAGATCAAGGCTTTGATTAGGTGTCCGGCAAGCTAACCATCGCTTATTAATTTTTTGAAAACAACAACAACAACAACAACAACTGTTGGGGCGCGAAAAAGAAAGAAAAAAGAAAACCAAACCAATCAAAATTGGAATGTATTAATGAGGTCACATCCTTATCACTTGACAAATATAAAGATGATGCGCAGTGAAGCATCTCATTTTGGTTAGAGCTTAAAGTAGTGATACCGAGTGTTACTTATGCAATATCATTGTGGGTAAACTGTTCTCAATCTTTACTACATAGCTTAGATCACATTACATGCACGTGCATGCCGTATAATAAATCATCTCCCCAGTTGATTAGATGATGACTCATGTCCCTCTAGATTTAAGGTCCCTGTAAAGGTAAATTTGGGCGTATCGCTTAATTTTCTTCTTTTCGCTAATACTGAATCGTTGGGTTGTAAAATATATTTTTCCGAAAAAAAATTCTGAAAATTTAATTTAAAAACCGCTAAAATCGCTTTTCTTTGTTTCCCGCTATAATCTGAGCGTGAAAAATGATTGACGTATCGTTCGAATTACACGTGAAAGGATTGGATGTCAATTGACAGCCTTTATGCGCGATCTGCTACCTTAGCACATGCCCGAACGCTGATTGGCTTAGCATGATTGGATTTCTAGTTGGATGCGGAGTGATTTAGCAGACCATAAACCCGCACGCGAAATCTTCAAGCGCCATTTCCTAGGGGTTTATTTTGACGCCAAAGTTACAAATTCTTCACGAAACTGACCAGTCGCATGAAGATTTTATCAAGACTAAGGAAACCAGAAATTCTCGCTCAAAAATGTAAAAACATCGAGTCGGCAA
>NC_090872.1:34735733-34758233 GCF_036669935.1 Montipora foliosa
TTATACATGTATCCTTTGCAACTTACATGTAATTATAATACTATCATACATAGGCAACCCAACACAACAATATTGAGATCATTTCCAACACCTTGAGTGTCTTGAAAGTCAGTTGCAGGTTATCCAGACTAGTCATAAGTTCACACATGTAGCTTTCATTGTAGTGAAGAGCACTTTGATATTTTTAAGTACTCCAGTGCCTTAGCAGAAAGATTCATCATTTAATATCTTATGTCATTCAATTGTATCTCTTGTTGGTTGAATCACTTTGTGATAGGGTGAACTGACACTTCCAGTCTATTATAAATAATAATTATGCAAAAAATAACAGCAACAAGATGAATAGAGAGTACCACTGTACTGTAACCATTTTTCTTTCTTGGGTAACATTCAGTTTTCAACTTTGACTTTTACAACAGTTCATTGCCTACGTTTGATGACTGTCCGCCACTTTTTGCTTAATTTTTGGCGTAAGTTACAAATGAAACAATAAACCAAGTTGACAAAGTCATTTATTATTAGTAAAATTTTCACAAGACAGTTGTGGAATCCAGATTACTCGCTCCAGACATCTTGACTTGTTGCATCAAGTTGGGGAGGTCTTCAATCATTGCAGCTCTCTTGCTGCAACAGCCATCGTTCATCCTTTCTTGGTAGTGCAAGGGAGTCAGTCCATCACATGCAACTACAATATGGTCCTTAGAATGGAAAACAGTGTCTGGCAAAGTGCTTCTATACCCAGTACAGCCATGCTTGATATTGGTCAATTATCTCTAAATTTAACCCGTTGACTTTTCGTGTGCCATAGGACTCCCCCAGTTGACAAGTAAAATCGTTTGGCGGTAGACTGAGTGAAATCTGTTAAGTGTCACTCCCAGGAGGCAATGGGTTAACATGAACTAATTATTATGTACATGTACGCTTAGCCTAATAATTATTTTTTTTTATTTTTGAGCTTTCAGTGATGATGCATATTGATGTTTGTTAATTACAAACTTAGCAAAAAATAAAGCTTACAATGTATTTTATCAGCATTTTTATGTTTCTTTTGTAAACCAGTTTAAGACATCCCTTATAATTTATTCCTATTTTAATTGCAGATTATGGAAAAGAGAATTCTGTACAGCTTAGCAATATGACCAGTGATGGGGTTCTGCAAGCCATGGAAAAGCTTGTTACATCAGGAGCTCCATGATGTCATTGAATTAAGTTACTGTAAATATAATTTTATTTTCCGCCTGGGGCAGTCTGTCATTCCAGCATGGCTTCAACTTTGTACGGTTTACGATGGGAAAGGTTCCAAGTGTATGATGCTACTGTAATTTTATTAATAAAAGATTCTGTGTCAAACTTTCTTTGATCTTTAGTGCATTAATGATAACTCTTCAAATGATACACTGTAACTGGTAGAATGCCACATCGTAACCTGCGATCAGGCCCATTTTTAGCTTCGCCCATATGTTCTCTTATGTTGTCGCTCGCTAAAATCCACATTACGTACCACGCGAAACTAAAATAGAGCCTGATCTCAGGTTAGCCACATCGTGTCAGTTGAACTGCGAGAGACAACATACATTGTACTGTGTACAGGGACTTGATATACAGAACCAAGAGAGGTTACTTCAATACAGTCATCTCTGAAAACAATCATACATAATTATAACGAGAAGGTTTTGTTCCAAACTTTGAACCATCTATTACTAGCAAGACAACATTTTTATCCAACCTGTTATGATGACAAGTCCTTGGCTGAGAAGTTTAAAAAGTTTTCTACATCTAAAATCAAAATTTTTAATGTACATGTATTCTTGTTGATGCGGATGTACGTAAATCTGGGACATTTTGCTTGGATGAGATGACACCTACAGTAGCTTGCACTGTGGAAGTATGAATGAAACGAATGTATAATAATAATATTATTACATTGTATATTTGAAGTGTGGATTGTAGGTGAAGGAGTGAAGTGATCCTTCCACTTCACTGGACAATTTGAGGAATTATTGTCTCTTATAGTCACCTGATAAATTCAGGGGGCTCCAACGGGGTTCAAACCAGTGACCTCTGCGAAACCTGTTAAGTGCAAGGATCACTGCAATCCTTCGTTTATAACCCGAACTTCAAATTTATATACATTGTATATATATATATTGTGAAGTAGATGCCTGGGCTACGTGGAATCAATGTAAAAGGCAACTTCACTCTCGTCTTTTACAAGGGTTTGAGTGAAAATCAAGACAGAATAGCCGGCAGTGAGAGGCAAATTTCTGACAAACAGATGGCAGTATACCTCCAGTGACCAGCTTGTAATGAAACCCCTGTATTCATTTCACGGGAACACACAACCCCAACAAATTGACCTGGTCCCAACTGTACATGGCTTCATAGCTCAGTTGGTTAGAGCATTGCAGCAGTCTCGCAGAGGTCACAGGTTCGAATCCCATTGGATCCACCTGAATTTTTCAGGTGACTTTAAGAGACAATTGCTCAAATTGTGTGAGGATCACTTCACTCCTTCGTTAGTGTGGAAGTACTGTATGTTTGATGCCTTCAGGCCACTGGGCTGTGATGAAATCTTGAATCTTATCAAGAAATCTTCTTAAGTCTTGTGAGTTGCAAACTAGACCTGGTGCCCTCTTGGGTGTTTTCAAAGATACAGTGATATTCTACTGATACCCCATGTTGTTATTAACACATATTTAATTACTTTTTGGCAAATGAAACTACATGCATACCTTGGTGAGACTGGAACGGAGTAATTTATGTCACCTGCAACTTGCTTCATGTACTATCAATCTCAGACGTCCGTGGACACGGGCTTTTTTTTCAGCTCACTTCACTGACTTAACGGACCGTTGATTTCAGGCAGCGTTTACATGAAAGCAGTTTCACATCGACATGGTTCCATGACTTCGAAACCCCGTCAAAATCGATGCGGTTTGGAAGTGTTTACACAAAACCGTTTTCACCAGAAAATCAAGTCGTGATGTTATATAAAGCGGGTGCTGCACCATGTGCTAAATTCACTATTTTGAATCGGTCAGTGTAAAACGCAGACTACAGACCAGGGGTAAAGTGCAGACTGAGATTATAATGTAACTGACAGCGTTGAAAAAGCCCAAACCCCATAGAAATGCTACTAGTAACCTTAGGCCTAATTAGGCCTAAAACAAAGGCTTAACTCTTAGCGTTTCTAATGGGTTTGGGCTTTTCAACAGTTAAATTTAATTATCACTTCGCCTGCATTACCCCCGGTCTGCAGTCTGCATTTTACACTGACCGATTTTGAATTGAATAATGCAAATTTAGCACCAAAATAGTAACCGCATTCAAATTGATGCAGTTTCACTGTTTACACAACAGATGAAACTGCATCATTTTTAAAATCTTCCAATTTTGGCAGTGGTTTCAAATCGACACTGTTTCGGCATCAGTTTCGATCGTTGTCATGTAAACAGAAGGTGTCACCGCATCGAATGAAACCGCGTTCATGTAAATGCTGCCTCAGTCTACGGTTAAAAAATTCTGATCATGTGATAGCATTTTTTGTGGCTCTGCGCTATTTTCTGTTGATCTCCCCAAAGAGAAAAGCGCGAAACGTGTTCGTGGCAAGTAAAACAGGCCAAAGCTATTACGGGTAACCCAGGAAAAGCCTTGTACGAGGAAATAAGAAGCAGGTAAAAACTTTTCTTCATGTTGTTTTCTTTCAAAACCGCAGAGCCACAAAAAAGTTTAACTGCAGATTGAAATCAACGCCCTTGTTGCCATTGTCCACGGACATCTGAGATTGATAGTATGCAGCTATTTTATAGGCTTGTCCCCCCCCCCCCCCCCCCCCCCCTCCTCCTGCAATCGCTGCTCATCTGAAAAATTGTCACTTTCACCAAAACCACCATGGATGACCAGTAAGTACCTTGGGTATGAGAGAATGTGACCCCCTGTTGGAATAGCTACGCCCTTGTATATAAAGCACTTTGTTGGGCAAAGATGGAAAACTCCAGATGCGAGCCCTGGGTGGTGCAATTTTCATGTCATTGTATAATACACATATGTTGCTTCTGCTTTAATATGACAAAATTATTACTGTCCTTTCGAAATTTTTATATACCGGTAATAACCAAATCAATGCGCCCGCTCTGATTGGTCAATCAGCTACGTTTTATTGTGCCTGAGTAAACTCATGGAAAAATCGCGCGTCTTCTGAATTTTTATATAAAAGCAATAGACCACAGGTTTCTATGGTTTATAGGCATGATAAACCACTTGGGATGTTGGAAGAACACTCAAAGAATTCGCAAATAACTCACCTGTGGCTCGTGACTTACGAATTCTTCTCGTGCTCTACCAACATCCCGCGTGGTTTATCAGCCTATAAACCATAGAAACTTGTGATCTATTGCTTAAATGAATCATGTTTTTCTTGTTCAATTTGGAATGAATAAGATTCCTCAAAGACTACAAATTGCATGAGCCCATTTTTGTTTGTCTTTGTTGATTTATTCCAAATTGCACTTGCAATCGTGCAATTACATGTACCTATAAATTATACAAAGTCTATGTGGGATGAGCAATAAATAGGCCAGAGAGAGGGACACAAAATTTATTGAATATCTCGATTGCTTGGCATGTAGTGTGGAAAAATGTAGCCTGCAAAATTTGTTAGGGGTGAATCTAGGATAGATAATGCCCAGTTTCCAAAACAACAAAAAAGTTTCCAGGGGGATCCAGAAGGTAATTGCTCCTCTGGAAATCTTTTGCTTTTTAACTCTCTCAAGTCCCTTTTCCCATGTTCCTGACTGATTTCCATAAAACGGTGGAAACGGGTACGGATCTTCCCATGTTTGTTCACATTCAAGCATACATCATTTTAATTTAAGACCATCAATGTTTTGTTCTCGCTACAGTTAAAGGGTAAACTGCCCACTTAGAATTAATAGGCCATTTCCAAGTTTACTGCACCTGGCACAAAATAGACTCATCTTAGCTCAAAGCACTATTTGTCATGACAGCCATTTAGCAATGACCTCTCATGGTTCACCCTGTTAAGAATAGGCCATTAACAAGTTCATGTCGGCCTCTTCTTCAAAGCGAGTCTAGGTGCAAAGTTTTTGTGATGGTAACTAGTTCTACAGCTGTATGTTACATATGATAATGATGAAAACTAATAGGCCATATTCGTATTCTCAGTATTGACTGGAACAACAATCATAGACAAAAGTAGTTGGGAAGGTTATGTAAATGAACCACACCAGAGCTGTATTTCAACCCACTTCTGTTAAAGCTCAAAAGAAATAGTTTCACTTTCTCTTACATTGCCCCCCTCCCCCCTATTCAATGTTGGAAGGTAACTCAACAATTCCCCACTGAAACCATTCAGTTTTGCACAACATTGAAGGAGGGGGGAGAAGCAATGAACACTTCAAAAGTGCTAACCTTCCCAACAGTTTTGTCTAGGATTGTAACTCGCAATGGAGGCTAATGCAGGGGAATATATTAAAATGTATTTGCATTTGAAAAGATTCCCCCGCATTGGCCTCCATTGCAAGCTAGTTCCAGTCCAATACTGAGAGTACGAATATGGCCTATTTTCATACTTAAACTCGCTTTGAAGAGGAGGCAGACATGAACTCGTTAATGGCCTATTCTTAACAGGGTGAACCATGAGAGGTCATTGCTAAAATAATGGCTATCGTGGAGCAGTTAACTCGTAGAAACAAGTCAAACACATGAAAACCATATAATGTGAAAGTGATTTATGCCATATTAATTTGTAGTAATTTTACCACAAATAAGGGATGAGTTTAGCAGTGTTCTGTCTGTACTTATGGTACTCTCCTAGGTGACCCCATTTTTTCAAACCTTGCCTTTCCAAAAGTGGGATACCACTTAGTCTTGTCAAAAAATAAGCCACGGACATGGGGGAAATCACACTCCAGTACTGGTGACCAGACATCACCGATGAAGCCGGCAGGAACAAACTTGACCACAACAGGATCTCACCAAGGTAATTTGGATGTCGGCATAGGCTCCATAAACCAGTTGATATCCACTTTCCCTTATTAGCTGGATCATCACGGAACCACGATTTCTGGTGATCAGCTGTACCCTGCGAGCAGAGGCCCTTCGATCTTCCTAGATAAGTCGGGAAGAGGAAGGAACCTCTGCCAGCCGCCTCGACATTTCGTGTTGAGCATGCGTTAAAAATTCAAACGTAACGTATTCGGGAGTCAGTCACGCCTGACTAGTAACCGCAAAACCACAAAACCAAAACAAACAGTAACGGATATTTTCGAACAACTCTGGCAAACACACGACAACCAAGGAATCATTTCCTCAAGATAGTTCAAGTTTTTAAATTGCCATTTTAATTTTTACTGAAAAAATCAATAGGTTTCTCAATTCTGGTAAACTAGCTTCTGTAACCGACATACGGAAAAATTCTCATGGGAATTTAGACAGTTTAAAAATTGTCACGCTGTTGTAAATTTAAAAAATATCGATGACGCGTGGCGATTGATCATGCGCACAAATAAAAAAAACAGGTTTGGCAAGTTGAAACTGGACTGACTCATCCATTTCTTTGGATGAGCGGCAAATCAAAGAAAGTCGAGGCGGCTGGCAGAGGTTCCTTCCTCTTCCCGACTTATCTAGGAAGATCGAAGGGCCTCTGCTCGCAGGGTACCATCGAAGCGTGAGCAAAGTAAGAAAGAGGAAAGTCGATGAACCAGCTAAATCGAAGAATTTCTCTGTTTTATAAAAAGCTGCTACAGACCACAACGCCCATTGAATACCGAAGTCCAAGGCGGCTATAATCAATAGAGGTCTTCGAGGGGGAACAGAGAGAAAATTCCCCATCGTTCAGAAATAGCCTGTGTGGCAGGCGTTAACCACAGGCTCCCCAGCTGAAAATACGTGGTGTATGCGACAGCTTGTGTATATAGAGAATGTATGGGAAAATCACCAATCGTAAAAAAATTGTGTAAATAACTATCTCATTTGAAATTAAGTTTTCCTACCTCAAATGTGTGACGAACTTGTCTCTTGTGCCGAGTTTAGAACTGTTCTGACGCCGTTTAGTGAAGTGGCTCTAAACTCGGCACAAGAGACTAGTTCGTCACACATTTGTGGTAGGAAAACTTTATTTCAAATGAGATAGTTATTTACACAATTTTTTTACGATTGGTGATTTTCCCATACAATTTTCTGTATACACAAGCTGTCGCATACACCACGTATTTTCAGCTTGGGGAGCCTGTGGGAAAACGAGAGGGGACTCTGCCGGCAAAGATTGCGTGACAATGTTCGAACAAAGTTTTTATTACATAACGCTGATCAAAAGTTTCCTCCCTCTTTTTTTATTTCTCATTAATATTTCTCATTGATATTTACTCTTTGAGTCAACTGGTATGTAAACATGCTTCATTTCTAAGTCGTAAATCTTTTTTCTTTAGTTTGGACTCCATATGGCTCTTACATGGACTGTTCAATGAAGTGTTTTCAACGATCAACTCATGTACGTTACGTAATAATTACTAGGATAGATGTACTCAAGATGAAAAACCTCTTTTCGAATCCCCTCTTTATTGCTGCAGTAATAGACTTTAGCATTCAATGGGCGTTATGGCTGGTAGCCTCCTTTCTTCAAACGGAGATGTTCTTCGATTTAGCCGGATCGTCCACTTTCATTCTCCTGACCTGGCATTCCATTCGTAAGACCGGGAGATTTCATGTGCGTCAACTTATTCAGTCTGGTTGTGTTACTTTGTGGGGACTTCGTTTGGGGCTGTACCTCTTTCACCGAATTTTAAACGACGGAAAGGACGCTCGTTTTGACAAAGTTCGGGGAAATCCTATAATTTTTCTGATTTACTGGACTCTCCAAGGCGTTTGGGTGTGGATCACTTTATGGCCGACTCTTGTTTTAAACACCACGGCCAAAGATGAGAGGTTGACCTGGAAGGATTATTTTGGGTGGTCTCTTTGGCTAATTGGATTTCTGCTTGAAGCAACTGCTGATCGCCAAAAGTCGCAATTCCTTGCTGACCCAGCTAATAAGGAAAAGTGGATCTCAACAGGTCTCTGGAGTTTAAGTCAACACCCCAACTACCTTGGTGAGATCCTAATGTGGTCGAGCTTGTTCCTTCCCGCCTCTTCAGTGATGTCCGGTTACCAGTATTGGAGTGCGATTTCTCCATTGTTTGTGGCTTATTTACTGATCCGTGTTAGTGGTATTCCAATAATAGAGAAGCGAGGCTTAAAGAAATGGGGTCACCTAGCTCGATACCAAATGTACCGTCAAAACACTGCCAAACTGATACCATACATCTGGTAGACTACCAAACCTTGTCACTTCTTGTCAGGATCCAGTAACCAAGGGAACAGAACATACTAAGGATCTACCTATGCTGGAAGTCTTTATTATTGCTCATTTGTTTTGTTTTTTTCAGTTCTTTTTTTGTTTTGTTTTCGGGGGTAGTATAAAGTGAGTCACTGTAGTGAATTTATAAGCTTAGGGTCGTGTTTCTAACGTAACACTCTGGATTTCTTATTGAATGATACAATGAGAATCAGCTCAAGTGTGTAGTCGAACTAAGTTTACCACGCAACTTTTGGGACCTGTTGAGAACGTTTTCTGACTCAAATCAGAGAAAAAAAGGAAAACTAAGTGTAAAATAAGAACGTCCAACCTTAAAAGCAAATTTTTGTATTCAAATGAGCCAACCACTGGAACAAAAGATCGCATTGTTTCTTCTGACAATCAACATCTGGTAGCTATCTGGTTGGCACATTAATTACCAGAGATGCATCATTATGTGATCCTGTGTGTTAAAAAACGTTAGCATATTATAACATCTTGTTAGGAGCTCAATTTGTATCAAAACCATGTTGATGTTCTTTTCTTGAGACAGGGACCTGTCTAAAGAAAAGATTGCCTGCTCAGAGGTTACAGTTCATGGCTTGACATTTCAAATGCTAGAGCACTGGTTGTGTATCACAGAGGTTAGATGTAACATAAATTTTTCACATTGTCAACACATGACCAAACTTTGAGCAATAAAAGGGTACAACTTTTTAGGCTGCATGGATGGCTTAGTTGCTTTCATTGCAGTACCATTCAATTCCATCAGTCGCGATTTTTGCAATGTTCTTGTACTAAACATCTACATCTGCATGTTCCAGCACTTGCCAATGTCCCTTTTTTACTTATGGCTGTTTCTGCTTAGGTGGCCTCATACACCCTGAGCATTTTTAGAGACATCACTGCCAAGCTGGCTACTTCTGCTGGAGAGAACAGGAGAGCCTCAACACCGGGGACTTCATCCCCTACTCTTCTGTGTGGGTTCTTTAACGTTCCAGTGTCAAGGCACTTATGAACATAGAAGATATTTGTGATATGAGGCCTACGGTTTATAGGCCTTATCCAAGAAGACTTCAAAGTCTAACCATTTGCAGGTGTAATTACAAAGGCAGCACTTTCTTCTCAGTTACCGGTATTTTAAAGGGGCTAGGTCACACAATTTTAGGCAATTTCAGCATTGATCAAATGGTCATAGAATTAACTGAAATAACAAAATAACGGTTCAAAACTGTAGAAGAACTCAAACAAAACACAGGAAAGCTAAGAAGGGACAAGGATGGACAAAACTGGGGAGGATTGAAGTGGATTGCATTTGGGTAAATATTATTTTGAAAAATGCCGGCCCAACTTTTTTCAAATTTATATCAGTTTATATCAAAATGTCATTTACAAAGCTGGAAAATCATTCTCAATTGTTATGTGGCCGTGATTTTGCAAATGAAAGACTCTTGCTCTGCCAATTTGACGTTTAGAGCTCATAACTAACAATTTTAAACAAAATTACCTAAAACAGTGTGACCGAGCCCCTTTAAGACCCTGACCGGGCGGAGTCAAACCCTTGACCTCCAACATGGCAGCCCAGTGCTAAACCAACTGAGCCACTGGTGCCACTGTCTGTACCTACATGTAAAAGTTGCTTCCTGCAGCTAAAAATGGATTTTAATATGTTTGCTCTATGATCCACCTCAATGGATACATCTTTACATACATGTATGGCCAGCAAGAATTTGTTGCAAGGAAGTTAAGCACCATTTTACAGGGTTCTTAATCGAACTGTAACCTGTAACACCTTTCACAGGTGTCATTTGTAAGCTTACAGCTTTAGAATTGTCCCCATCAAGTAGATCCATTATTTTGTCAATCAGTTGCAGTTGCAGTACTTTTCTCTTGCAAGGAAGTCTTTCTTATTCTTTATTAATTTTATTTTATGCATTTTGTAAATGAAGTAGGCAAAGGTGCAAACAATATTTTTTTCCCTTTAAGCTTTTTAAATCATTAAACCTGATTCAAAGTTCTTCAATAAATTACAAGCTACAAAAACTATGTGCAAGACTGTTTTTGCATCCAGTCACAGAAAAGAGTATTACAAAATTCAAGTCCACAGCTCATAATTGCCAATACCGTTGAAGTTAATTAAATTAATTACTAAATGAGTCGCCTCAGATCGAGTCTGGAGAATTACTTTTGTATGTGTTATGATTTTGATGAATATAGAGATTCTTAGGCAAGCACTTTAGAGTTGGGCTCAATTATTCAATTATTCATTATTCAATTATTCATTACCAGTAATGATATTGTAGTAACATCATTATTCAAGGTTCATTAAAATAATCAAGCTTCGAAAGTATAACAATGCACGAATTGACACTTTTGCTGCATTGCTGCATTAGTTTTGCTTAATTCCCAATGGTGTTGTTTTCTGTACAACAGGTCTCCTATCTCCACATAGATCCCAAATTCAAATAAAATAATTCATTAATTTTGATGAAGCCATACAAAAACATGCATCGATTTCTTTTCTGCAACGCTAATAATTATTTTGCTAGTGCTTTACTGAGCTATTGCTAAGATTTCAAAATAGCACAGTCTTTCCTCTACATAAATAGCACAATAAACATGGCCTCAATCCGGTTGCTCTAGTTCTGCACGCATTTATCACTACTAAAAACCAAACAAAAACCAATATTATTGTTGGTTTCTATATATTAAGGTGCTACATGTATGTAGAAGATAATTATTCTGCAAAAAAAGGAAACCAGACTTGGTTCTAGCTTTTAATAATTCCCAATAATTATGCCATTCAAAATAATTACGATTAATCATTATTAAAAGGATGATGCAAAATCTTTTTAATAAGCTATCCTTTTTTCCTTCTTGTCACACAAGCATGACTTTAATGAGAAAATACACTCTACAGATCGTAAGACAAAAGGGAGATTGCAAACAGAGCATATCAACCAGCAGTCTGTTACAAGGAAGTCGAACAAAAAATTCAAGACTTCTGTTAAGTCAAACAATGGTACTACTTAAAAGAGTAAATTTCTTTCAAACAACAAATTATTAATTAAAGTGCTACTATAATGGAATTTGCATCTTTCCTATCAAAGCCATTTTACGACATCAGCTTGTAGTCTGTGCGAGAAGAAGAATGTTTACTATTTTTCAAATAACTCCAAAGTTTTGTTCCAGAGATATTTAAGTTTTTAAAAAATGCAAATTAGCCAAGTGATAACATCATAAACTCAACAGGATTTGGCTCAAATATGAAGAAAAGAGATATCTCAGCCACTTTCTATCAGAAAGGATTGATTCGATTCTTTGCAGGACGATTCTAGTAGATGTGCTCCACAATATGTGCATACCAGTTTTGTTACCATGGCAACATTCTAGGCTCCAGACCTCCCTAATTTTAAAGGCTTTGCTGGCCACCTTTGGCATTCTATTTTGATATCCGCCAGTTGTGCCCCATATGCATGATCCTGCAAGCATGTAAATATGTTCGAGTTTGTGGCCTTGCTAAATGTTTTTCTAGCTTAAAATCAAGTTGGGGGGAACTGGAAAAGAGTGGGTTGTCATGGGAACCAATTTCTTTATAGCCACCACGTTTTAATGGTTTCTGCTGCAAACTGACCGAGATAGCTCTTTTTATATACTTGATGTTATAAAATTATTGCATGGGTTGAGTGAATGACATCATCAGTCCTCTCATTTGCATAATTACTTTAATTAACTATCTCCCAAAACCAATGCAGATATTTCCAAATGGTAAACAGTGTTATTAATCTTTCCTGGAATTCTATGTGATAAACCTAAAAATTTAAGGGATAAAAATTTCATCATAGTACCACTTTAAATTTTCAAACTTTTCCTCATAAGATATCAATTGCAAAAGAGTATTAAATTTTAATTGTATGTAGTCATATCTCATTTGCTGTAATATAGTTTCTACCATTTATCAGAAACAAGAAGAACGAATCCTTAAGTTTCACAGCCTACTAATTACAAGAATGGTTGACAAATCCAAAGCAATTAGAACACTCATAACTATACTGTTCATTAACAACTGTTGTAATTATGAATAAATTAAATTATTTTTGTGCCTGTATAGGTCATTAAAGCATTATTGCAAGACAAAATATTTTTCTTAAATCCTTTTCATGGTGAAACCACTCAATTTTTATCCAGAAGCTGATATAGTACAGACTACAGTACATACACTCTTCAACATCTTTTCCACAAAATATCAGCAATAATTTAAAATGCTGTGTCTATATGACTGGCAGCTGGTCACATTCTTAAATATACTTGGTTCTCTGCACCTCCAATAATTCAATAACAAAAAGGTAGCAAAAAGTGCTAATTTTAACAGGTTCTGCCATTATTATCAACATCATCTACCTGTACATGCAGTGCTAACTGTTTGGGTGTTCAGATCCTTGGAACTGTTTATTAGTGTTGTTTAAAATGTGTCAGCCTAAAACATGCCCACCATTTTACAGATATGAAAACCTTGAATGACTGCCAGACATTAAGACACTTTCAAATTTCAAATGCTCGAATGGGACCATTTCTTCAACTACATGTACATTTAGGCTAATCCTTCTTTATAGATGGCAAGATGTCTTGGTTCAAGTTTTGGGAGAGTCGTGTTAACATCTCATATTTAACATATAATTATAATAATTACAAACGCCTACTAAAATATAGTCTCCGACAATAGCAAGATTTACAATAAATAAAGTGTGCTGAATGAAAATATGTTCCATGATGTTAAGTTGAAGTATTACTGTAACAGTAGTTAATTTAATTAGGTTAGCTACAAATTTTTCTATTATAATAACATTTTAATGTTTTTCCTGGCTAATCATTATAAACTGCTGCAAATCTGTTAGTCCAAAGGAATCAAGAAAAAATAACCCTGCATTATAAAAGCTGCAGTGGGATATTACATATGTTGTTTTTATTCATACTAAAATTTGAGTCTTATGTCAAAGCATTATATTTTCATCAACATTTTCCTCACTGGAATAATTAGCTGGGTCTTCCCCAATGACCTCTTGTTCTTGGTCGGATCCATTTGGAGAGTCGCCACGAACAGACACCACATCTTCAGGACGAAGTATTGATATAATACTTTGTTCAGGCCAGATCCATGGCTTGTAGCTAGGAGCATGTTCAGCCTTCCATGCTTGATAACCAAGAGCAGCCTTGTGAACTTTGATTACAACCTAGTAAGATATGTACAGACCGTTGTAAGGCACGCCACTGAATGTACATGTAGTAACACTTATTAACGGGGACATAGTTTTTGACTTTGTTTAAAGAGACAATGTTCCATTATGCCAGCCAAACTTCAAAACACTAAAAGACGTCCTTGCATCAATAAAAACCAAAACATAATGCTGTAGTTTTGTTGCCAATTGACGTGCACTCATCAGAAGCTATTCTTTGTTGTTTGCAGCCAAGGATGGAGAGGATGGAAATGGATTGATCGAAACTTCAAAAAACTGGCCAGTTAGGGACGAATAGCTTTTTGTGCCATAAATATATTTCATATCTTGTCAGTGGGTTGTGTTTTAATAGGAATGTAACATAATCATGTGTGAGCTAAAGTACTAAATAAATTGAATTTACATTATTACCCAGTTTTGACCTAAAAACAGCAAATTAAGCATGACAGTTCCCCTTTAACGGACGGACGGTCGACAAACCAGTGGTTTTAGACATTTCTCTTATTTTTGTAACTGTTTGTTTTTTATGCAACTGTTAGTTGGTTGACAAATACATGTATATATGACTTTCTTCATGGTTTGTGGGGTTGCCACATGCAATACACGTCAAGCTTCTAAGCCTCTATCAATTTATTATGCTATAAGAGAGTCATAATTATTACAAAAAATGCATGATTACCTTGGGAGCAATCTTTGTTGAAGCCCGATTAACCAACCACTTTGGTAAGTGACCTACACGTAAAGGGACATGATGAAAATAGTAACTACAGTGTAAAGAAAAGAAATAAAAACTTACAAAAGCCAATTCATACATTCAACCTTTTTATTTTATTCTTGCTATTTTATTTCTAAATTATAAAGATTTAGTAAAACAAGAAATAAAATAAAACAAACATAGCATGCTATTCAATAAGTTTCAAATTAAAATTGAAAGCTCAATTACTTATATTCTTTTAACCTGAGTGCAGTTGACAAAAAAGAGTTAAATTGAATTTTTATTAAACTAATAAGAAATGAAAATTGACAGGCACTTGACAGTCCTATTAGAAAATTTTCAATCATGGAAGCCGCCAAGTATAAATCATCATGCATCGTCATCAATTTACAATAAGGCATCCTTAGATGAGTATTTTAAATTTACTTATTGAAATTCCTTGTCTCTGACACACTAACCAGATGAAGTATTAGTACATGTATCAGCCTTCTCAATTGTAATTGTCTAAATTTAAAAGATTCCCTAGGGAAGCATGCCCCCAGACCCCCAAAGAAGCTTGCGTCCTTTGGGCACTTGCTTTGGTGCACTTTCCTTATGATCTGCTCCCCAAAAAATTAATATTTTGAGAAGGCTGTAGTATTAGTATAATTATAGAAATAAATTGATGTTCATCACTTGCGCGTGCATAACCAAACATCCATCAAGGTAAGCTCTAACTTTGAAAGAGATATTTTTTAAATAGAAAGTTCAGGTCTAAAACAAGGGAATTTAAATGCATTAATAAAATTATTTCAACTTTTCTCATAACTTACCTTTCAAATCCACTTGGGATACGTATGTCACAGAACATCCTTCTCCTTTTCTTTGAACAAAATATCCACTTAAAATTGACTGACCACGGATAAAACCTTTCTTAACTGGAATATCCTTACAAAAGAAGGGACAAAAAGCATTAGCTATTCAATTCCAGTACCAAAAACAAAAATCTAACACTTCATATCAAATGTTTGCATATTTTAGAAGCCTAGCTATACCTTGTGATACACAGTGTGATTAAAGATAATGAAGTCATCATCCGTGCAATTCCATGACCTTTGGGTCACAAAATCCCTGTTCTTCATTGGGGTAGGACACTTAACTGAAGGAAAAAAATCAATCCCTTTAGTTAATAAACATCAAAACCAAGTTGAAATTGAGAAGTCATACGGCACTTAGCTGGACAAATTAAAATTAAGCAATTCCCTTTATCTAAACACCACAAATTTCTCAGGTGTCTAGAAGAGACAATAATTGCCTATAAATTGTCAAGCTAAGTGCAAGGACCACCTCTCTTTATAATACTAACATTGTTTCAAAAAGTGAAGCGCTGAAGTCAGAAATGGTAGGAGTGGTAGTTTTGACTCATCAGGAGCATAAATCCCAATTTCGACACGGCTCTAATGTTCTTTCAAACAGCTCCCAATTATACCAGCACATGGTTTCCTATTCATCTCAGGATGTACATGTACTGTCCCAAAATACATACCATCCGAGACTGAATTCATTGTAAACTTAAGATACAATGTATGCTATGTAGGTAAAAGCCTACTAACAGGGATTATTATGTTCTTCCAACCAACCAAGCTAAATTGTGATCAAATTTACAAAGCTACATAAGTTGGCAACCCGCAAGACTGAGGGGGTCAGATACAGTAACTGGATGCTGTATAGATACATGTTCTTTCCTTCTCAGTCTTTCAATCCTGAACAAGAAAAGACAGATACAGAATAGCTCTGAGACAATATCCCCAGAGATTAAGCACATAAAATATTTATTGAATTCCTTAGTGCAAATAGTGGCTGAGATTAATTTACCTCATAAACAAGAAAGACAATTCAAGGCTGCTGCCTAAGAAAATTTTCTGGGAGCCCTTCAGGCTTCCAACATTAAAAGTTAGTAGCCCAAGTGATTTTTTCAGGAGCCCAGAATGCTGCGCTTCCCTTCCTTAACCACTCAATCCTGTGCACATTTCTTTTGTGTTTTGACGATGCATCATTTAAGTGTGCTATCAATGAAATTTTTGCCTACTCTTAAAACCACTTTATTTAGAATGATCAGTAAAGCTGTGATTGAACAATGTTTATTGCCTTCAACAGTACTCTTGCCCTAGCTAGAATGAAATACATTCCTTTGCTTCTCAATATGTAAAACTAATTTTAATTAAGTATTTGTGCTGAATTGTATTTGACAATTAAAGCATTTCTAGGAATACTGTATATGACTTGTATTTGACAAAGAAAATCTAAGTACACACTGAAATCATAGCAAAGTTGTCACGTTTCACGATTTTTAATTGTGCCAACTTTCTCTGATACACACATGGGCATCACTCACAGCTATTTTAGTTTCATTTGGGATCAAGCTATTTAAGCTATTTCAATTTAACTCATAGGTTCTACGTCTTTCAACATTTCATGCTGGGATAGTAAAAGTCCTTTGTTTGCTGGCTATTTTTTCGCTTGCATCTCTCAAGTGCATAAAGTTCCAGGTATTTGGGGTTAGGGAAGCATAATTTATGATCAAGAAGATTTTCCATATTTGGGAATCACATTGGGACCCTATTCTCCGTGCGCTACTGGGAGGAAACGTATGAAATGAAAAGCACTCAGCGCTGCAATATTATTTCCATATTTACAAGTTAAAGAGTTCGTTTATTTGTGGAATTTGCTTAGTTGCCATTCTCTCCAACCATGTCGCTTTTTTGATCGTTTAATCTCAAGGAAGAAAGTAAGGATGAATCACCTTGTGATAAGTTAGGCACTCGTTTGGGCTAGGTGACCGGGCGACCATTAGACAGCAGCCTTGCAATTATATGTGTTGTCATGTTGTCTATTACAGAAAGACTCTCCACTAAAATGTTCACAAATCTTGTTAAGAGATAATAGTTACTTGACAAATAACTAAATAATAATACAGTACCGCTCAAAGGTAAGTTGACAGTCTTGACTCGATCCTCGAAACTTGATTCTCACGTCACGAAGGTCGAGACGTTCGAGTTTCGAGACGCGAGAATTGAGGCTCGAGAATCGAGAGTCGAGAAAGATGGACTTTGGAATATGCATAAACTCAAGAAGAACTCTAGAAAGCGATTTAGGTCTCAAAGAAATGAACAATTCCGCTAACAGAGCCTTTGTACGCAATATTCATGTCGACTCTAAGCAAGCTTTCAATGTTCTTGACCCGCGAAAAAAATATTATCTTCATTATCCTTCGGCATGTAGAAAAAATAATAACGTCGCGATCTTATTCACTTGTTCTGACAAAAATACACGAGTTTCCGATGCGTTCCCCAGGCAAAAACCCAGTCACAAACTAGCAAAATGACCATGGACATATAATTTATCAGAGTAAAAAGGGGCCTCGTTCGAAAGTTGAGGTTGTAATACCAACAAACTGGAATTCCGAATTAACTACCGCATCTTTCCCATCGTGACAAAAGCTGAATTGAAACTTTATCATCAAAATCATCAAAAAGACGAATGGTCAATTATGGTCGCAATTCTGCTTGCTCGTTTTGGATGTCAAGAGAATTGAAAGAGAAAATATAACATGCTCTAAAAACTCGCACGGGTATACGCAATTATTCATTTATTGCTGTAATAAGCCAACACCACGCACGGCACAATTGAGCAAACATGAAAATCTTCACTCGTTTGTTGTATGAAAACTTCTCAGGTACATTAACCATGCACATGAACTGACACAAATCGTGCAACTCGCGAGTGACTGTCAACTTACCTTTGAGCTGTACTGTAATATTGTTATTGAGGCCTAACCCTGAACAAGACAATTTGCTCCAGCCTTTTTATTCCACAACAGGATTTAATCATATTGTTTACTTTTTCATAGTTACTGTACCATATTAATGGTACATTCTGCAAGTGTTTGTACTCAGCAAAGGTACATTGTACAATTTACCCCAGTTAGTAACCACTTACTTGAATAGTAACCTATATCGTTGTATCTGTCAAGCTGACAGATCTCATAACATTCCACCATATTCTCATCCCAGCATCTCCTGTAATCCCCATCATGAAGGACATCATACATTAATGAGCAGGAAACATCACTAAATCTTGCCACAACCTGTAACAATTAAAAGAAAATTAAATATCATCATGGTTACATAAGAGACAAGAATAAATTATGTGACACAAAACTACATGTAATCAATATTAATTATCATTTATCACATAACAGCAACTATTATGATGACCCTGGGGATGAGAATGCCACTGCTGCTGCTGCTGCTGACAAAATCTTGTTTGTTCTTCTGAGCATCCAAAAAATACATTACATGTACATCAATAACTAACTAAATTAACTAAATTTAGGGTTAGTAAGTAACTAAATTTTGTTTCCCATGTACTTGAGTCTACCCTTTGGTTTCAAAGTCTAATTTAAAAGGTGTTTGACAGACTTCAGACACTGTGAGTCAACACACTGTGACAATAATTATTATTATTATAGTTATTGTCTTTGGCCATTATGTACGATTGGAACTGCACAATCTGCCAGCCCATAAATCAACCACAATAAGTACTATAACGAGTTCCGTGCAGATAGAATCCCTTTCTACTCTTCTAGATTTGTAAATGAAGTTACCAAAGAGGAATTCTAGTGGGGCAAATTCCCACTGCTCCCACCAAACACTTAAATTTTCTGGATAACTTGTCGAGTCATGTAGCTGACCTTGTCGGGTTTTTGACCAGAGACCAGGCCCCTCTTATCTGAAACACTGCATAGAGTCTCCAGTAGCTCAGTAGTCAGAGTATCAGACAAGACTACTGAGGGTTATGGGTTCAAATCCAGAGTTTCCAAAGGATGTAATTGCTACATAAAAATTGGCACCCATGCAGATAAAACCATACCCTGTGAGCAGATCAGAGTCTCTTTCAATTTTCCTAGATAAGTCGGAAGAGGAAAGAACCAACTTATCTAGGAAGATCAAAAGATACTCTGCTCACAGGGTAATAAAACCAATCAAAAACCTCTCAAAGTCATAGACTCAACATATACATGTAGAATACAATCCAAAATGCAACAAGGACAGGGTTCTGAAACTAGGTACTCATTGGTGGAGGGTGAGAGCTCTTGAAAATTAACCCTAATAGCAGTTACATAATGCTGATTTAGTTTACCATTTGAGTCAAGAGCAAACTGCTGAAACCTAAAGTCCCCTGATGCAATGTCCAGAGTTTGATTCGAGTTCGGAATACTTCAGATTGGATAGAAATTTCAATCCAAAAAAGTGTTCAATTCCATTCAGGGCTTTATCTACAAAGTACAATTTAATGCTCCAATATCTGTTAACCCAGTTGTTTTGTGTTTTGCATACATAAGAAATCAGTGAAAACAACAAAATATCTTTAGTCAGCTTTTCCATGTTTATTGATTGCATTGACTGAAACAGCAATAACTACCAACAATGAGCGACAAAAGTAGTTGAGACACTCTTAGGAAAAGACGCTTTTCGATACTTAAGCATTTGTTCTATTTTATTTGCATCTAGTGTTAATTCTCTGATACCCCCGGCCCCCTAATTCAATGTTGAGTAGGTGCTGTGGTCTGTGCAGTCGAAGAAATAGAAAAATCAACATTGTTTTGGGGGAAAGGGGGGGAAATGTATCCAAGACGCAGAAAATCGAATTTTACTGCCAAGTGTCTCTACATTTTTGTCGCTCATTGTCTGAAACAGTAAACTTGTTTCTTTTACAGTAACCGGTGTAGTACTTAATTGAAATTCCTGCCATCACTTTATTCCGGGATTTGGGTTCTTCTCATGGAAAAATTATGGCAAGCTTACTCATCAGTACAAAAATTTACGCAAATTATCACCTTTTTAGAAGTAAAATTTTGCGTGACATTCGTGCGCGACATCGCCAATTTAGGGTGTCGGTCCTCTCCACCTTATTTCTCTCCGAAAAAGGAATGAAATAATAAAGTAATTGTTGAAATACAAACTACCGGGTGGTAATCCTAAAGCAGGCTAACTTTGAGTGATTCAAACGACCGCTGTACAGGAAAATCAACGGGTAACCACAGTCAACCACGGGTAACCATGAACTGACTAAATCAATCTTAATAGTATCCTTTTTACCATCATTTGGTTACCCGTGGTTACTCGTGGTTACCGGTGAAAAAACTACATTTATCTGAAAAACTGAAAAAGGAAGCGAAAACTTTGTACAATAGGAATTAAAATGAGACACTATGTTATAAAGGTTACTTTTGGGCTCAGAAGGCATGTTTTTATTGGTTTAGCGACAATTGACCATGTGTAATAACATCATTTTTACATCACACTTGCGTGTTAGAAGCATTCCGTTAACAGCAATCTGTTCAGCGGACAAAATTACATAAGATCACTTGTTTCATGATCACGCTTTTGAACTTGAATCATGTCATGACTTCTCAATGTTTTATCAATGGTAAAGATTAGAATAAATTAATTAACTTTTCAATATAAATGGTTTACCAATGGGAAACCCTTGGAAATTCGCCCAGTAAAAGTGTAAGAAGCACCAAAACCATCGGTTGATATAAAATTTGATGTGATCAGTACAATGCCGTTATCAAAATGATATGAACATATTGCTGTGACGTCATTATGAGGTCATTAATTTTGTAATGGTAAAGTATTGTATTGAGGTCGCAGACATCAGAGATTTTTGCCAAAGAACGATACAATTTCTGTTTTTTCATCAAAATATGACAACTGAATAGAGAAACACTTGTAGCCATGATGGCATAGTGAGAACTGCGTTGAATGAAAGTGAGGTAGACACTCTTTGACGTTTCAAGAGTGAAAAAGTGGCAATAAACACCACCTTGAGGGCTAAATATGGATCCATTTATTAACGGGATACACCAGGTTTAGTCTTTGTATCGGAATTTCAGTAAGAAAAAAAACACTTGTCAGTTTTTCTTTAGTCAGGAATCACTCTTAACCACGCATTTAGTCGCTTTTGTAAAAATAAACTTGCTAGAGTTTGGATATATAAAGGAAATCACCACAATTTGCTTAAATAGCCTCCAGACAATGAGCGACAAAAGTAGTTGAGACACTCTTAGGAAAAGACGCTTTTCGATACTTAAGCATTTGTTCTATTTTATTTGCATCTAGTGTTAATTCTCTGATACCCCTGGCCCCCCAATTCAATGTTGAGTAGGTGCTGTGGTCTGTGCAGTCGAAGAAATAGAAAAATCAACATTGTTTTGGGGGAAAGGGGGGGAAATGTATCCAAGACGCAGAAAATCGAATTTTACTGCCAAGTGTCTCAACACTTTTGTCGCTCATTGAAGCTTTTTGCTATATAATATAAGATTTTGCCAACTCGCCCTCAGTTGATTGCGATATTTGGTATAATATTCCTTTATAGTACAGCAAGAGGCACCAGCACGAAATTCCAACGAAATTTAATTTTTAAAAAAATAAATTATTCTACCATGCAGTTCCGTTTCTAGTTTTGGCCGATTTCGAATTCTGCTTTATTATAAAGCCGATTTTGGATTTCCAAACGATATTCTCATTCACAAATTAAGGGCAAGCTCATCTTTGCAAGGAATACTGACCACATTAGCTTAAGCAAATAAATCCCCAAAACAACCGGGTTGCCTTTGATTGAGGATGTTGTGTTCATTGAACACAAAATGTCTTGAAGTGAGTGAACATGTTTAAGTGCCATATAAAAGGGCCATCGATAATCTTATAACAATAACAATGCTAAGCTACAAAAGACCATTTCCCGAAAGTGGTACAAACTAAGCTTACTATACAACTACCAATAGTACGGTAAATATTAAAATTTTCTTTTCATGTTGGGACCGCAATAAGTTAAAGTTCCAAGATGGACTTGAGCGATAAATTTACTCTAAAGACTTTTGATGGAAGAGTTCTTCCAATATTTGCAAGTCCTTTTAAACTAAACAGTAGTAAGGTGCTGTGGAGTCAAAATTTACGCTCTTGGTGATCAAATTTAAGCCACGGTTAGACTGGACTTTGTTCGAACGAATTATGCTTACCTTTATAAGCCTAATCGTTGAACCGTCTATGACTTTGCAGAACACTTTGGTTCCCTGTTTATCATAATGTAAATTCCACCCATCGACACTCTCTGCCAGTCGGCGAAAATGCTCAAAATCTTCTGCCTTCGCA
>NC_090872.1:34763233-34768233 GCF_036669935.1 Montipora foliosa
GCACCCGAGGCCGATCAAAAGAATCAGAGTCCCAATACAGAACCCGGGTAGGATCCCGGGGGATCATATTGGGTTCCTGAGCAACCGAGCCCGATCATTTTTTACAGAGTCTGCCTAGAAAATAAGGACCCCATGAAAGAACACGGGTGCGACATTACGGGGGAACATACATCGGGGCCGAGATGTAACTCTATTTAGAATCGGGTCCGAAGTGTACTATATCAGACATTTTTGACATAAAAATATAATTGATTAAAAAGACAAACGCAACTAGATTCATTTTGACAACGTTTCGACATCGTCCGATGTCATCGTCAGGCAATGAATTTTAATCGGATGAAGCATAACTTATAGTACAAGAACAATAGAACAATAGAACAATATATACAATAGTACGCTAACAAAAAATGTGAAATCTAAGTAAATAGTTTTGCCCTGACAGAGTCTGACTGTACATTAAGTGATGGTTTCAATTCTTTGATGTAGAACATCTCATGAATTAAGCAATCAAATTTCGATGCGCATTTCTTTAAGACACTAAAACTCGCCGCTGGGGGTGCTGTTGTTTGGCCATGATCTGCTAGGCGGTGCCTCCCGATAGCTGAGTATCTATGTTCCTCAATTCGTTGATGCAAGTGACGAGCTGTATAGCCAACATAGCTCGCATCACACGAGCCACATTGAAATTTGTAGACGACTAGTTGTTGGCTGACTAATGATGGTTTGGGCTCACGGAATTTAAGGACATCCTCGAGCTTGCGGCTGACAAAACTGGCTGTAGATCTATATCCAGTTTCTTATTTAGCTGAGTAAGTTGGCGCTTCACAATATCGGCTGGTTTTTGGTCAATAAATGGCAAGACGATTCTAATGGTGCTTTTATTATTATTGCTGGTAGATTGTGATTCGACATCTGATGTATTGATAAAGTTACGGATGGTTGCCTCAATCAATTCAGACGGGTATCGTAGCTTGTGAAAAATTGATCTTATGTTTCCACATTCTTCTTCAAACAGCTCGGTCGTTGAGGACAGACTGTACGCCCGGTGAAGCATTGTCTTGAGTAGAGATTTCTTGTATTTGTTGTCCACATGACTCTGGTAGTGCAACAAGAGGCCTTTGTTGGTAGTTTTTCTGTATACGCTTGTGGTAATCTTACTTCTTTGTTTCATCAAAAGCATGCCAAGGAAGGGTAGTGTGTTGTTTACCGCTAGCTCCATTGTAAATTGAATAGATGGATGACAGTTATTTAGCGTAATTAGGAACTGTTCTGCTTCAGCTACATCTCTTATGACAACCAAGGTATCGTCTACGTATCTTCTGTAGAATGACGGGAGTTTGTCTTGTTGTTCTAGCATCTCCTCCACATGACACAGGAATACATTAGCTAATAGAGGCCCTAACGGGGAGCCCATAGCAACTCCGTCAGTTTGTAGGTATAGATTGTCATTAAACTGAAAAAGCTGGTCTTTGGTGGCGATTTTTAGCAGTTCAAGAAGATCTTGTTTAGAGATGGTCAGATCATATGTCGCACAGAACCAGTTGTCATTAAAGGCTTTTTCCACAATCAGGTCTAACGTGTAGATCTCTAAACTGCTCAACGTAGAAGTTGATGTCGACGAACACATAGTGAACATCTCAACGCATGAGTTAACCTTCTTCCAAAAGCTTGTTTTATGTCGCGGCTTGAAATTTGCAATACCACAAAAAGTCTCGCAAATTGATATCCAAGCGAGCTTTAAAAAAGCATACTGGTACCTTGAACCGACTTTAAAGGATGATCACAAGAACTTGGCCACGACGACGCTCAAATCGATTGCTGTCAACTATAGTGCGTGTAAACCTCATAAAATTCCTAAATCATTGAATAAAGCTATCAACCAACTCAAGCGTAACAACGACATTGTGATAACCAAGCCAGACAAAGGATCTGGTGTTGTGATAATGGATAAAACCGAGTACTTACGTCTATTGTCTGAAGCTTCTGTGTCTGATACAACAAAGTTTTCTGCTGTTAGTAAAGAAAGACCAAAAACTCGTGGCCGTCCTCCTAAATACTACCATCCGCTACTACAAAAAGAAAAAGAACTGGAAGCCATTGTTCGTAGAATTCTCCCAAAAGAGATTGCTGACACTGTATGCTTGAAAGGCTCTCGTCTTGCCCATCTATATGGGTTCCCTAAGACACACAAGAAAAACCTCTCAGTGCGTCCCATCTTGTCTTCGACCGCTACGTACAACTACCCTCTAGCGAAGTGGTTAGATGATAAGCTAAAAACACTATCCATTAACAACTACACAATTTCTGACACACTCATGTTTGCTGAACAGTTGAAAGAGCTCTCCTTCGATGAGGATGACATCTTGGTTTCGTATGATGTGACGTCACTATTCACGAATGTACCACTTGACTACACGTTAGACCTGCTTGTGGAAAAAGCCTTTAAGGACAACTGGTTCTGTGCGACATATGATCTGACCATCTCTAAACAAGATCTTCTTGAACTGCTAAAAATCGCCACCAAAGACCAGCTTTTTCAGTTTAATGACAATCTATACCTACAAACTGACGGAGTTGCTATGGGCTCCCCGTTAGGGCCTCTATTAGCTAATGTATTCCTGTGTCATGTGGAGGAGATGCTAGAACAACAAGACAAACTCCCGTCATTCTACAGAAGATACGTAGACGATACCTTGGTTGTCATAAGAGATGTAGCTGAAGCAGAACAGTTCCTAATTACGCTAAATAACTGTCATCCATCTATTCAATTTACAATGGAGCTAGCGGTAAACAACACACTACCCTTCCTTGGCATGCTTTTGATGAAACAAAGAAGTAAGATTACCACAAGCGTATACAGAAAAACTACCAACAAAGGCCTCTTGTTGCACTACCAGAGTCATGTGGACAACAAATACAAGAAATCTCTACTCAAGACAATGCTTCACCGGGCGTACAGTCTGTCCTCAACGACCGAGCTGTTTGAAGAAGAATGTGGAAACATAAGATCAATTTTTCACAAGCTACGATACCCGTCTGAATTGATTGAGGCAACCATCCGTAACTTTATCAATACATCAGATGTCGAATCACAATCTACCAGCAATAATAATAAAAGCACCATTAGAATCGTCTTGCCATTTATTGACCAAAAACCAGCCGATATTGTGAAGCGCCAACTTACTCAGCTAAATAAGAAACTGGATATAGATCTACAGCCAGTTTTTGTCAGCCGCAAGCTCGAGGATGTCCTTAAATTCCGTGAGCCCAAACCATCATTAGTCAGCCAACAACTAGTCGTCTACAAATTTCAATGTGGCTCGTGTGATGCGAGCTATGTTGGCTATACAGCTCGTCACTTGCATCAACGAATTGAGGAACATAGATACTCAGCTATCGGGAGGCACCGCCTAGCAGATCATGGTCAAACAACAGCACCCCCAGCGGCGAGTTTTAGTGTCTTAAAGAAATGCGCATCGAAATTTGATTGCTTAATTCATGAGATGTTCTACATCAAAGAATTGAAACCATCACTTAATGTACACTCTGTCAGGGCAAAACTATTTACTTAGATTTCACATTTTTTGTTAGCGTACTATTGTATATATTGTTCTATTGTTCTATTGTTCTTGTACTATAAGTTATGCTTCATCCGATTAAAATTCATTGCCTGACGATGACATCGGACGATGTCGAAACGTTGTCAAAATGAATCTAGTTGCGTTTGTCTTTTTAATCAATTTTATCACAAGATCTAGACTTATAAAAATATAAAACAATAGAAATGCAATAGTTTTCTTTTGAACGACAAAAAGAACACACAACACTGTTCAAGTCCAACTTTTTTAAAGAAACAATTAGTTGATAACCAGCGATGTAACTGTTTGAAGTTGAAAATGATAAGTTTACTGCTCGTTGTGCATTGAAAGTATGTTTGATAAGCGACTTTCCAATTAATAATTTCCTTTGGGGGAAGATTGATGTCTTTGCACCACTTTTTTTTTACATGAAATTGGTCTTTCACAGTATTTTGACACAATTTCTTGGTAGATAAATTTAAATGGCTTTTGACTCAAAAGAAATCTTGAAAAGCGATTTTCAGACTCAGATTTGGTTGTGGTGTTTTTTCTCCGTAGAGTATTGACTGCTGAGATTAATCCAAAGAAGGTTAGAGGTCGAACTTGCAAGTTATATTTAATTTGAAAAGCAGCAAGGGAAAAGAAATTGGAGGATTCATCCATTAAATGTTCAACTTGCGTGATACCATTACCAATCAAGTTTTTATAAAAAACAGGCTTATTCTTAATTCTTGACCTGAGTCTCCAAAACTTAATTAAATATAAATTTCTCCTCTACATCTCTTTTTTTGTTTTGTTGTGTTTGGTTTCGGTTGTGTCCTTTTGCCCAGGGGAAAAAAAAGAAAATGAGAAGGGAGAAAAAAGGAAACGAAGGAGTAGGGAGAGAAAAACGAAGAAAGGAACAGATGTATCAACTTCGCTATTTGCTGTTAGCCTCCCGCTCTCCTCTCAATATTGATGTATGTGAGAAAGCAACATGACGACATACTTGGAAACCCATAATTCTAAACCATTTCAGCACAAGGAAAAGAGTTTCTTTTATTCATTATTCCCTTTAGTCTCTTTCTGAGAACATCCTGTCATTAAACCGGGATAGAGGTACGTAGATTGTTGCGCGTTTTTCTTCAGGGGTATTTGCAATTAATGTACATGAAAACTCCGTAGTAAGGGGTACTTAAATAAGCTAACAGAAATGAACAAGGAAATAATTTATATGCTCTGTTTTTATTTCAATAATTAAGAAACAATGACAAAATATTGCAATAGTTTGGGCGAAACAACTGAAAAGATCATATTGAAAATTTAAGTGACATAGACCGTATTCAGAAATGGCGACTAAGAAATTAAAGAAATTATTCTTTTGTCCTTGTGCAGATCATCCTCACTAGCCTCACTTTGGAGCAAATATTCTTTTGAATTGTG
>NC_090872.1:34773233-34783233 GCF_036669935.1 Montipora foliosa
ATATTTATTTGCGCCGAAGCGCTCGCTTCCTTGATTAGTCCAAAGCACTCTCTTGAAATATTAGCTTTCATTTTGTTGTTCGGTTCACTACACTTTTCACGAGATCGTCTTGCCCTTGAACAATTTTCATTCCTCGACTACGGGATTGCGGACCGCGAGGGCAGTTCATTATAGCGATATTTTAAAAGTGTAAGCACTCGTTTCAGTGATTAGGCCTAAGCACTATTGTAAATTTTTAGCTTTCATTTTACGTTTCGAGGAAAGCAGTCGTTTGCTGATTACGCCTAAGCGCTCCTTTCAGTGATTACGCCTATTAGCACTCTCTGCTTTAATTGTGCTTTACCTTGTTGGCGATTGTGGCAAAATTGTCATTTTCGCCATATTTGCCAAATTCGCCAACATTTTCTCTTTTTTGCCATTTTTGATTGTTGCGTGCATTTCTAGACATATCTCCGATGACTTCGGTGGTTCATTGACATTGCAAGCGCACACCGAGCCGGAAGTTCGGGGAACAAGTTCTTGCTGGGGTAGTAATAATTTTTTGGGTTTGTTAAACATCCTTCAATGTTGTTTTCACTTGCTTATTTTCATAAATAAATAACATATCCGTTATTCCGAATTAATCACAATTTCAATTAGACTAAAACAAATGGAAGTTTTCATCCACGGAAAGGCTCTCGTTCACGCAGATTATCTTTGTCTTCTACACTGATTTGACTGATCAGCTAATAATTTATTTTTGTCGGAGATTGCGTGAAAAGTGTAGTTGACCGAACCGCAAAATGAAAGCTAACCTTTTGCGAGAGTGCTCACTGGGGCCTAATAACTGAAAGGAGCGCTTTGGCTTAATCAGTAAACGAGTGCTTTCTTCTTCACATAATCTCGTGAAAAGTGTAGTTAACCGAAGCGCAAAGTGAAAGCTAAAGAGCGATACCTGGTTTAGTCAAGTTTTCATCGCCATTTTTAATTCGTTTGGGAAAACGGCGGAACGTTTTAGCTCACTTAAGGTGCTTGGATACGGTCGAGGTATAACGCGGTTACATGGTACTCATGGGGATTTGTTTTTGCTTAAATGAGTTCTTAGTATTTAAACTAGTGAATGGTAATCCGTGAAATCAACCAAGTCTAGTGTGCAGTTTCGACGTTCTGGAACTCACTTAGAGAGTCTGGCTATTCTAGAACTCTAGACATTCTAGAGCCCACAGAGGGTAACATACAACAATTGAGAATTCTAGAACTTATAACTCTAGAACTCGGAACTCTAGAACTGCGAATTTGACTGACCTAGAACTCTAGAACTGGAGCTCTAGTACTTTAATCAGAACTTTAGAAGTTTGCACATACGACCATTTTACTAGAGCGGTTCTAGAATGATAAAGAACTTTCTATAGAGCTCCTCAAACTAGAGCAGTTCTAGAATGCTATATATAGAACTTTCTAATGTCATAACCTTGACCATTCTATATTTCACATATAATCAATATAGAGCTGTTCTAACTAGAACAGTTCCAGAATGCTATAGAAGTTTCTAATGTCTTATGGAATTAATCACATTTTCAATTAGAAAAACAAATGAAAGTTTTCATCCAGGGAAAGGCTCTCGTTCACGCAGATTATCTTTGTCTTCGTCACTGAAATCAGTGGATTTGACTGAAAGCTAATAATTTATTGTTGTCGGAGATTGGATGACAAGAATTTCTGTCGCAATCGGAAATTCAATGACCTGGATTTGTGAAAATCTCGTTCAGCTTCATGCTTTAAAGAACGAGGTATAGTGCGGAGCGCAATCTTTCGTGATGTTGACTTTCGCCTCATGTCTTAAAGAACGAGTAATGTTACATGTGTAGGGCGCTTGTATCGCCTCATGGCTTTAAGAACGACGTTTGTTATACCTCCCAACTCAAATACGTTTACTGATTGGAGGAGAACGTGTCACGTGTCATTGGTCAAAACTTCATGACGCCCTAGGGTGAACAAAACTTCATGACACCCTAGGGCAACAACAACTTGAACTTTCGACTCACACGTGATCAGGTCGTGCACCTTTGAAACGGCGGCAAATCTGTACGCCAGCCGACGTCAAGCAAATAATTTTTATCTGTGTATTGTTCTATTTTGAGTTGGAAGGTATAACAAAACACTTAATGACTGGCCCCTCGGGAAACTGTGAGTTTTGTTTCCCCTCGACCTCAATGTTTCCCTCGGCTTCGCCTCGGGGAACATTGAGGGTCTCGGGGAAACAAAACTCACTGTTTCCCTTGGGGCCAGTCATTAAGTGCTTAATATTTCACGTGTAGCGTGTGCTTGTTTCGCGTCACGGCTAAGAGATATTTTCTGTCACGCGCAAACTGACTTCCGAGAGTCCGATTGACTCTTGCCAGGAAGAGCTGTCTCCATCGGATCCGATCGAGTCTGTTTGCCAACTTTTTCAACCCCCCTCGCTCCTGTTAACCCTCACTTCCGGTACCACTGATCAAGCGCCATGCACCCATTTCCGGTTCCGGTCGCGATCGGACTCAATCCGCCTGCGAGTGAAGACAACCCGACTCAGGTCGAGTGTATTGGACATGTATGGAGGGTTTATCAAGTTCAGCGTAAGTTTTGTGTGCAACTACAAATGGGCAAGAAATCTATGAAGCGAGCTCCACCTAAGATGTCAAAATACGAGGGTCCGCCTGCTCGCAGGCAGACCCGCCCGAGTCCTGTGCCATTTAAGTGAACTTTGTGTTTGTTTTTTCCTAGAGAGACCTTTTTCTTATAATGATTGTAAATAGGCGTATTTTTTATCTTATGAATAAAAGAGTCTGTGTTTATCACGAAAAAAAAAGGTCGAAACAGCTGTCCATGGCTGCTAATTGACTGGCTGAAATGGTTGTGCACAGGCGTTGGTTTTGGTGTTAGTGTGTGTCACCTTGCTTTTCTTTGTTGCAACATGTAACACCAACGATTGTCCTGACGGGGTCCTGTTTTACGAGCAGTGCAAGTATTGCGTGTGTGGCTTTGTATTTGCATGTTGATCATCAAAAACTAATTCGGTGACCCTTCATTTTTGTTGATTTAAGTGCTTAGCAGGGTAAGGTAGACCCTCTGCCAAGTTCAAACACGTTTACAGCTATCTTCACAAGTAGACAATTTTAATTAAGGTGCCGGCTCAATGGTCCTTAAGATGGTTGACAAAAATACATTTTCAGATGACTGGTCCATTTTGTCAGCATTTGGGCAAAGAAGTTTAAGTCGCTCTATATCAGAGTACAGATAGCGTTGCCGTGTACAAAGACTACAGAAAAAAAAAACATAACATAACGTAACAGCTTATTAAGGAGGGTTAACATTTAGCTAAAGGAAACATCTTTTTTATCCCATTTAAGTCATTTATAAGGGAACATGGTCGTGCTATTCTTGCCTTATTTCAATGACTGAAAAATGACTTTGTTTGAATGGAGAATGCCACATTTTCTTTACCTAGAGCATTTAAGGCAGGTTTTGTGTTCATCAAAAAAGATGTGATGATGGAGAGGATGAAACTGTTTGCTTTATAAATCGCCGAATAGTGAATACAGACAGACCATACAGCAAAGACACCCTGTGTTGTCCCCCGAACTATTTCGTGTTATCACCCGTTGATAAATAATTTTATGACCATTTTAACACAAACATTAAGCAAAAACACGCCCCCCCCCCCCCTCCCGTGGAAAATGAAAACTTCTCACCCCGTTCCTTGTTTCAATGACCTATTCTGCACTCCCACCCACCCCTCCTACCCAAAGTAGAAAGTATGAAAGTCAAGGCAAGGAAACGGCAATCATGAAATCCGCATATTTTATTCCCACTTAGTTCCTACATTAATTTGATTTTTAAGTTACAGTAGTTTGTTAAGCATTCATTTTCATATTTTTATCCTTGGAAAATGACACGAGGCACTGAATGAAGTCATCTCTAGCTACAGGTCCCGTTTGGACTCTTCTGCCCATTCCTTGTCGCAGTTCATTTCGCGGGCAGCTGCACACAAACTTCGTCGGTCCAGTTGTGGAATCATCTGAGAGAGCGCAAACCACCATTAAATATTATTATTATTATTATTATTATTATTAAAATTATATTTTTTTCATAAATTGACATTTAATTAAATGGAGAAAAATAAGATCGATGCAGCAAAACTGGGTTAGCATTTTCACTTTAGACCGTAAGAAGTTTAAAACCACAAAACACGCATCAATAATTCATGTAATTGAAATCTAAAATCCAGGGGCCTAAAACCACGTAGAGCGGTTTGACTAGTTTTCTCGCGCTTAAAGTTAAGTACATTTTTTAAAATAAAATGAGCCATTTTAAGGTGTTCGTTTCTAACTCTTTGTCTTGGTATGCTTTTAGTTTGTTAAAATATCGTTAGCCCGGATGATATATGATATGGCATAAGCGGTTGAGTTTTAGCTCAAGATTGATAAATGCCTGCCGTTGTTCTTAGATTTGGCTCTTTTTCTATCTATTGATATATTTCTGTGCTTTTGGATTTTTTGCAATGTTGAACTTCAGTTTTACCTTGCTTCTCTTGTATCCGGCCTTCGAGTGGATTCCATCAGTTTCGTGTAGGATCAATGCCAGCATTACTGCTACAACACAAACAATTGCAAACTTGGTTTTCATGGCTTCAGACGTTTATCAGTTATCCCTGCAAGGTTCTGTGAGAAGGGTGCGCTTGTTATGACTTGAGATACTTTGCGCCCTTTATTTATATCATAACCATCACTTGTACAACCTGAACTCATGACAATTTTGTTCATTTAGTTTTTGAATTTGTAATTTAATGTCGTCTTCTGATGACTTTTAAAAGTAAAATTACTGTTTTAACCAGCATCAAGATCAGACTGTGTAAGGAATTAATGTCTCTAATTCGCATACCCAAACCTTAATCATCTCCTTCTACTATGTATGGGGCCACATGTGTGACGCCCGTGTTACAATTTTGTTCAAATTAAATGATCTAAACGATCTAATGTCTGACATAATCGTTCAATCACTCCATTTGCGGTTGGCTTAAGAGCAAAAGACATTTATGAAGCCGATAAATGAATTGTGTGACATCAGCTCCAATCATTCAATCTTCCTTTTCACGAACTCAATGCCAAGGCAACAGGTATTATAATCTTCTAATTAATTGGTGACTCAAAGAAGAACGCCATGAGATGATATGAAAGAAAATTGTTACAACAACATTGCACATGCTTATTGAATTGAGTTTATAAAACTCTTTGCGGTCTAGGGGTGCAGAGCTGGCGCAGTGTTTAGAGCACTCGTTTTTCACCAAAGTGGCCCGGGATCACTTCCCGGATTCGACGTCATTTGTGGGTTGAGTTTATGTACTTATTGACTGAGTGGGAGGGCCGGACGGGAAAATATTTGGCCCGAGGTCATGGCGTATGGACCGAGTGCAGCGAGGTCCGTGCGCCATGACCGTGGGCCAAATATTTTCCTGTCCGGCCCGACCTAAACTCAGTCAATAAGCATTTTATCATATGAGCTCTTTACACTATTTAAGGGCACTCAGAGGATGAAGTTCGGACAAAATAAAAAACAAAATTATGCACAGAAAATTTATGTAATATGTTGTTTGCATCTGCTTTTCTGGCTGTAAATTACTTGGATGTTGAAAAGCGACGAAATCCCCTAAAAAAATTGCATCGCACGGAGCAGTACGTGTTTCTTGTAGGGCCGTACGGCCTTTTCCGGCCCTGCTTGCGCGAATGCGTGCAGCCCTCATACGGGCATATGGCTCATACAAGCGCGCGCGGGGCCGTACGAGCCATATGATAATGTTGGTTCTCTACTCTTCTCCGAGAGGTTTTTCCCCGGGTAGTCCGGTTTTCCCCTCTCCTCAAAAACCAACATTTGATTTCATTTGCGTTAACTTGTTAATTTCAGTTTACAGTATCTCCAATTAGTGCTCCAGCGCTAGAAGACTAGACACTTAAATAAAATTCTTTACAATATTTCTCAGTAATAACTAAAACAAAGACATGCGCAACGTACGCGTAAAGTGACCGTCTGCCTGAGGAGCACACCACATGGTTTTTTGATTACCTTTGACTGTTTAGATACCGCTTGACTCTAAAAAATATGTTTAAAAGTTTGATCCTTTTAGGAAAGGGGTTAAAACTCTTGCATATGCTAGGAAAAACCACGGTCTCCTCTGTATACGTTAGCGTCTACTTGTGTGTGACATTGGAATCACCTGCTCTGTTCCTCGTAACACCTCATTAGCTTTCAGCTGGAGTTAAACGGCCCTTCGTCAAAAAGCAATAAAAGAGTAAAATAGAGAGCGTATGAATGAGTAACAACGATGTCGTCTCAACACTAGATTTTTGAGGTGATTTAAGTTTGTTTCGATTGCCTTCGGTCTCAGTCGAGCGGGTTTAATATTGCCGGAAAACTGTCGGTAAAAGCAAATAAAGCGGTGTGTTTGTTTGTCGCCCGTGTTGCAGAAAGCTAAGGTTTCATATCCAGCAGCTGCAGAGGAAGTTTGCTATTCACTTTAATTTTCTCGTATATTCCTAGTCTATTAAAGGCGTCGAAATTGGCTTTTTTCCAACAAATTTACGTTCAGCTGTTAGAATTGCCACTTAACAAGGCATGACACAGTAGTCTTTCATAAGAGTTCTACAGCAAGAGACAAGCTCTTAGTTACAAAAAATTAAAGTTAGTTCAAAGCTCGATTTCCATATAGGTGCTGTTAAAGATCGCTTTACGTTATGCGAGCAATTGGAATCGTACGAACAAATAGAAACCAATATTCTGCGCCTGAATATAACTGGTATCTATTAGTGTAGCAAAGTACTTTTGGCACTGAAACCACACTCCACTCTTCTCTTTTTGAAGCTGCGCAGTAGTTAGGAATTAATCATTGTAGCCTGGTTGTGAACGTAAACGCGTTTCCGGCCGTCGTCTCTCGCTTTTTTCTCATCGTTTCTCCCTCAAATCTTGTCTTCTAAAGTTTGTTCCGACGGAGATTAGGTATAAAGTCTTTTTTGTTACAATAGTTTTCGTGTGAAAAGGAAATGCCCATACAAGACATGAAGCGTGCTTTGACTAGTGGTGTACATTTGCAGTGTTTTAAATTCGTTCGCTTATAGGTCGCAAACCACAAGGGAGTATTCTTCCCGAAGGACCCGTACACGCTGGGCAAATTTGTGTTCATTTTGCGTTTTCGTGATACAAGTGCGCACGGTGATTTTTTTCCCCACTAGTTTTTGTCAAGCCTTACCAAACTTCAAAGGCGCCTTCGTCCTAAGAGCGTACGGGCCCTAAGTTTCGAAATTTTACCGATTTATTAGTGCTTTCATGCAGTGACATTGGACGTCCATATTCTGGTGAGATACCCTAACAGAACATATTTCCCTTGAACGGATTTCAATCGATAATGTGGAAAGTCCATGGAATAATCATTGTCAGACCTTTCTGTTTTGAAAATAAATAAATAAATGGCACGAAAAACGACAGTGCCTGCTACTCATTAATTCGTTTCCAATAGCTTTTCTCAAGTTTCTAATGAATTCTGCTCAGTCGCTATTTTGTGTAGTTTGTGAGGACAAAATCATTATTCGGGTAAACTGGCAGGGGCACCCAAGGACCAATTTGTTGTAAAATGTATTATTATACCCCAGTTAATGAAAATAAATGTTATTAAGTAAATTAAAGTAGTGCATTTATATAGCGCCCTTATCACTAACGTCTCAAGGGCGCTTTACAATGATCAATTAAGGCATTTTCAATTAAGGCATTTTCAGGTGTTTTTCAGTGTTGCTGGGAAAACATTATCTGTTCCTTTTTCCCAGCATGACACACAAGAAATTTCCCAGCCAGCTAGATAAAATTGGTTGGTTTCCCTGCCAGCTGATCAAATTTTTTTCCCAGCCAGGAATTCCGCGCGCTTTCAAATCCCTCGATCCGAAACGACCGAACAAAAGCGACAAAACCGGGATAAAACAGGTTTTTTTCCGCACACGCAATCACTCTGACCAGCCGTCGTATGTTTGTGACTACTCTCTGGGAGAGGGAAGGGGTTCTTTTTTTTTTTTTAGTCGTCCTCAGTCTTCAGAGTTTCTACAGCCAGCTCGGGTTGAAATGCTACAAAAAGTCAGTAATTCCCAGGCAAAACCTATATCAATAACAAAATTTCCCAGCCAGCTAATCGAAACACCTGTATTTTTGCCAGCCAGCAAGATTCCTCTGGGGAACAGATATTGTGAGGAACAGATTCGTTGGGTGCCCCTGAACTGGCCATTGTAGCCGTTACAGAACCTAACCTGACCAGGATTCACCCTGAGCAAAATAGAGTATTTGTTTCAACTTGGTTTGATGTCGCTTAAGGAGTTTTTCTGTAAAATCAACATCCAACGAGAGTTGTCCAATGTACACAAACGGATTTCCTTAATTTGGCTCAATTGATTTTAAAAAATGTATTTAACTTTTAAGGGTGAGAACGCTAGTAAAACCGCTCTCCGTGGTTTAATAAAAATAATAATGATAATGATAATGATAATAATAATAACAAGTTATGGTGGTTGCTCTCTCAGATGATTCCACAACTGGACCGACGAAGTTTGTGAGCAGCTGCCTGCGAAATGAACTGCGACAAGGAATGGGCAGAAGAGTCCGAAAAGGACTGGTAGCTAGAGATGACTTCATTCATTGCCTCATGTCATTTTCCAAGGATAAAATGCTCAACAAACCACTGTAACTTAAAAATCAAATAAATGTAGGAACTAAGTGGAAATAAAATTTACGCATTTCATGATTGCTTGCCTTGCCTTGACTGTTTGCGGCGAGGGGTGAGTGGGGGTACAGAAAAGGTCATTGAAACTAAGATATGATACAATATGGAACCGGGTTCGAAGTTTCCATTTTCCACGGGAAGCGTGTTTTTGCGTAGTGTTTGTGTTAAAATGGTGATGAAATTATTTATCAACAGGTGATAAAACGGAAAAAAAAAATTCGACAATACAGGGTGTTTTTGCTGGATGGCCTGTCTGTATTGACTATTCGGCGATTTGTAAAGAAAGCGTTTTAATTTTTTTCAAGCTTAATTAAAATCATTTTCACCCTCTCCATTCTCACATCATTTTCATCAACTGCCTTAAGGACGTTCGCGCCAAAATCTTCCTACGGTGAGATTTTCTTCATTTCTCGCCTAGAGTTAGGTCATAAAGTACTTACTCCAAAAATGAAAAAAAAAATGGGGGTCACCGACTTTGTTTCGGAGAAAATGGCAGTGGAAAAATGCCTTAATTTCGAGAAATCGGTCATAATAGCGAGATGTAGTCTCATGTGCTTATCCATCAAAAATCATAAAAATAAACCGTTGGAGTGAAAGTTTCCGTGCATAGGTTTTTAGGAGTGAGATTTTTAGATAATTGTATGCCGCTAGGGATGTGGTAAACAGTAGAGTTTATCCTCGACGAGCGTTTTCGTAAGCTCTATCCGTTGCAACCACTACCAGAATTCGATGGCACGAGGAAAGAAAATGTTAAAAAAAGATAACTTCTTACGGTGAGAATTTTTTCATTTCATCATATTTTGTAGATAGTAAGTAAAGTAAGTGATTCATGATTAAAAAAATAGGGGTCACCGATGATCTGAACGAGTAAAATCGATGTGATTTTGCAAAGCTCTTGGAAAAGTTCGTTTGTCACGCTTTTGCGTGACCTGTCGGGCAAGGACTGGAACCCAAGAGAGGATCGATCGTTGAAGAGATGAAAGGTTTTTACCGAAAAAAACCTTTCTCGAGCATAGCAACGACGTTTTAAGCAGGGGTCATCTTCATTTGGTTGGTGTTTTGTATAATATCTCTCCATTGCCGTCATGCTCATCCTCTGGAGTGTGTTTTTTGTGAAATTCAATCGCTGATTGTTTCCACGCAGGTCCGCACTGTTCAAGCGGACGAGGACGAAAATACTTCTCAATTTTCACGAAAGTAAAGGAAAAGAACTTTAAAAACATGCATTCA
>NC_090872.1:34800733-34810733 GCF_036669935.1 Montipora foliosa
GTCGGCAAACGGACTCCATCGGGTCCAATGTAGATGGGTTGCCGTGGCAAGAATCCATCGGACTGCCGCAAGTCAGTTCGCAGGAGATTTAGTAAATATACAGCAAAGTATAGTTGAGGAGAGGGTGGATAATGTCGGCAAACGGACTCCATCGGATCCAATGTAGATGGGTTGCCGTGGCAAGTATCCATCGGACTGCCGCGAGTCAGTTTGCAAGAGACTTAGTAAATATACAGCAAAGCATAGTCGAGGAGAGGGTGGAAAATGTCGGGAAACGGACTCCATCGGAGCCGATGGAGTGGCATTGCCGTGGCAAGAATCCATAGGACTGCCGCGAGTGAGTTCGCAAGAGATTTAGTAAATATACAGCAAATTATAGTTGAGGAGAGGGTGGAAAATAGCGGCACACGGACTCCATCGGATCCGATGGAGTCGGGCTGCCGTGGCAAGAATCCATCGGACTGCTACGAGTCAGTTCGCAAGAGACTTAGTAAAGATACAGCAAAGTATAGTGGAGGAGAGGGTGGATAATGTCGGCAAACGGACTCCATCGGGTCCGTTGGAGTCGGGTTGACGTGGCAAGATCCATCGGACTGCCGCGAGTGAGTTCGCAAGAGACTTAGTAAATATACAGCAAAGTATAGTTGAGGACAGGGTGGAAAATGTCGGCAAACGGACTCCATCGGATCCGATGGAGACGGGTTGCGATGGCAAGATCCATCGGACTGCCGCGAGTGAGTTTGCAAGAGACTTAGTAAATATACAGAGGAGTATAGTTGAAGAGAGGGTGGAAAATGTCGGCAAACGGACTCCATCGTATCCGATGGAGACGGGTTGCGGTGGCAAGATCCATCGGACTGCCTCGAGTGAGTTCGCAAGAGACTTAGTAAATATACAGCAAAGTATAGTCAAGGAGAGGGTGGAAAATGTCGGCAAACGGACTCCATCGGAGCCGATGAAGACGGGTTGCGGTGGCAAGATCCATTGGACTGCCGCGAGTGAGTTCGCAAGAGACTTAGTAAATATACAGCAAAGTATAGTTAAGAAGAGGGTGGATAATGTCGGCAAACGGACTCCATCGGATCCGAGGGAGACGGGTTGCCTTGGCAAGAATCCATTGGACTGCCACGAGTCAGTTCGCAGGAGATTTAGTAAATATACAGCAAAGTATAGTTGAGGAGAGGGTGGTAAATGTCGGCAAACGGACTCCATCGGATCCGATGGAGACGGGCTGGGTGGCAAGATCCATCGGACTGCCGCGAGTAAGTTTGCAAGAGACTTAGTAAATATACAGCAAAGGATAGTCGAGGAGAGGGTGGAAAATGTCGGCAAACGGACTCCATCGGAGCCGATGGAGACGGGTTGCGGTGGCAAGATCCATCGGACTCCCGCGAGTGAGTTCGCAAGTGACTTAGTAAATATACAGCAAAGTATAGTTGAGGAGAGGGTAGAAAATGTCGGCAAACGGACTCCATCGTATCCGATGGAGACGGGTTGCCGTGGCAAGATCCATCGGACTGCCGCGAGTGAGTTCGCAAGAGACTTAGTAAATATACAGCAAAGTATAGTTGAGGAGAGGGTGGATAATGTCGGCAAACGGACTCCATCGGATCCAATGGAGATGGGTTGCCTTGGCAAGAATCCATCGGACTGCCGCGAATCAGTTCGCAGGAGATTTAGTAAATATACAGCAAAGTATAGTTGAGGAGAGGGTGAAAAATGTCGGCAAACGGACTCAATCGGAGCCGATGAAGACGGGTTGCCGTGGCAAGAATCCATCGGACTGCCGCGAGTGAGTTCGCAAGAGACTTAGTAAATATACAGCAAAGTATAGTTTAGGAGAGGGTGGAAAATGTCGGCAAACGGACTCCATCGGAGCCGATGAAGACGGGTTGCCGTGGCAAGAATCCATCGGACTGCGGCAAGTCAGTTCGCGAGAGACTTAGTAAATATACAGCAAAGTATAGTTGAGGAGGGGGTGGAAAATGTCGGCAAACGGACTCCATCGGATCCACTGTAGATGGGTTGCCGTGGCAAGAATCCATCGGACTGCCGCAAGTCAGTTCGCAGGAGATTTAGTAAATATACAGCAAAGTATAGTTGAGGAGAGGGTGGATAATGTCGGCAAACGGACTCCATCGGATCCAATGGAGTCAGGTTGCCGTGGCAAGAATCCATCGGACTGCCGCGAGTCAGTTTGCAAGAGACTTAGTAAATATACAGCAAAGCATAGTCGAGGAGAGGGTGGAAAATGTCGGGAAACGGAGTCCATCGGAGCCGATGGAGTGGGGTTGCCGTGGCAAGAATCCATCGGACTGCCGCGAGTGAGTTCGCAAGAGATTTAGTAAATATACAGCAAATTATAGTTGAGGAGAGGGTGGAAAATAGCGGCACACGGACTCCATCGGATCCGATGGAGTCGGGTTGCCGTGGCAAGAATCCATCGGACTGCTACGAGTCAGTTCGCAAGAGACTTAGTAAAGATACAGCAATGTATAGTTGAGGAGAGGGTGGAAAATGTCGGCAAACGGACTCCATCGGGTCCGTTGGAGTCGGGTTGACGTGGCAAGATCCATCGGACTGCCGCGAGTGAGTTCGCAAGAGACTTAGTAAATATACAGCAAAGTATAGTTGAGGACAGGGTGGAAAATGTCGGCAAACGGACTCCATCGGATCCGATTGAGACGGGTTGCGATGGCAAGATCCATCGGACTGCCGCGAGTGAGTTTGCAAGAGACTTAGTAAATATACAGAGGAGTATAGTTGAAGAGAGGGTGGAAAATGTCGGCAAACGGACTCCATCGTATCCGATGGAGACGGGTTGCGGTGGCAAGATCCATCGGACTGCCTCGAGTGAGTTCGCAAGAGACTTAGTAAATATACAGCAAAGTATAGTCGAGGAGAGGGTGGAAAATGTCGGCAAACGGACTCCATCGGAGCCGATGAAGACGGGTTGCGGTGGCAAGATCCATCGGACTGCCGCAAGTGAGTTCGCAAGAGACTTAGTAAATATACAGCAAAGTATAGTTGAGGAGAGGGTGGATAATGTCGGCAAACGGACTCCATCGGATCCGAGTGAGACGGGTTGCCTTGGCAAGAATCCATCGGACTGCCGCGAGTCAGTTCGCAGGAGATTTAGTAAATATACAGCAAAGTATAGTTGAGGAGAGGGTGGAAAATGTCGGCAAACGGACTCCATCGGATCCGATGGAGACGGGCTGGGTGGCAAGATCCATCGGACTGCCGCGAGTGAGTTCGCAAGAGACTTAGTAAATATACAGCAAAGGATAGTCGAGGAGAGGGTGGAAAATGTCGGCAAACGGACTCCATCGGAGCCGATGGAGACGGGTTGCGGTGGCAAGATCCATCGGACTGCCGCGAGTGAGTTCGCAAGAGACTTAGTAAATATACAGCAAAGTATAGTTGAGGAGAGGGTAGAAAATGTCGGCAAACGGACTCCATCGTATCCGATGGAGACGGGTTGCCGTGGCAAGATCCATCGGACTGCCGCGAGTGAGTTCGCAAGAGACTTAGTAAATATACAGCAAAGTATAGTTGAGGAGAGGGTGGATAATGTCGGCAAACGGACTCCATCGGATCCAATGGAGATGGGTTGCCTTGGCAAGAATCCATCGGACTGCCGCGAGTCAGTTCGCAGGAGATTTAGTAAATATACAGCAAAGTATAGTTGAGGAGAGGGTGAAAAATGTCGGCAAACGGACTCAATCGGAGCCGATGAAGACGGGTTGCCGTGGCAAGAATCCATCGGACTGCCGCGAGTGAGTTCGCAAGAGACTTAGTAAATATACAGCAAAGTATAGTTTAGGAGAGGGTGGAAAATGTCGGCAAACGGACTCCATCGGAGCCGATGAAGACGGGTTGCCGTGGCAAGAATCCATCGGACTGCGGCAAGTCAGTTCGCGAGAGACTTAGTAAATATACAGCAAAGTATAGTTGAGGAGGGGGTGGAAAATGTCGGCAAACGGACTCCATCGGATCCAATGTAGATGGGTTGCCGTGGCAAGAATCCATCGGACTGCCGCAAGTCAGTTCGCAGGAGATTTAGTAAATATACAGCAAAGTATAGTTGAGGAGAGGGTGGATAATGTCGGCAAACGGACTCCATCGGATCCAATGGAGTCAGGTTGCCGTGGCAAGAATCCATCGGACTGCCGCGAGTCAGTTTGCAAGAGACTTAGTAAATATACAGCAAAGCATAGTCGAGGAGAGGGTGGAAAATGTCGGGAAACGGAGTCCATCGGAGCCGATGGAGTGGGGTTGCCGTGGCAAGAATCCATCGGACTGCCGCGAGTGAGTTCGCAAGAGATTTAGTAAATATACAGCAAATTATAGTTGAGGAGAGGGTGGAAAATAGCGGCACACGGACTCCATCGGATCCGATGGAGTCGGGTTGCCGTGGCAAGAATCCATCGGACTGCTACGAGTCAGTTCGCAAGAGACTTAGTAAAGATACAGCAATGTATAGTTGAGGAGAGGGTGGATAATGTCGGCAAACGGACTCCATCGGGTCCGTTGGAGTCGGGTTGACGTGGCAAGATCCATCGGACTGCCGCGAGTGAGTTCGCAAGAGACTTAGTAAATATACAGCAAAGTATAGTTGAGGACAGGGTGGAAAATGTCGGCAAACGGACTCCATCGGATCCGATTGAGACGGGTTGCGATGGCAAGATCCATCGGACTGCCGCGAGTGAGTTTGCAAGAGACTTAGTAAATATACAGAGGAGTATAGTTGAAGAGAGGGTGGAAAATGTCGGCAAACGGACTCCATCGTATCCGATGGAGACGGGTTGCGGTGGCAAGATCCATCGGACTGCCTCGAGTGAGTTCGCAAGAGACTTAGTAAATATACAGCAAAGTATAGTCGAGGAGAGGGTGGAAAATGTCGGCAAACGGACTCCATCGGAGCCGATGAAGACGGGTTGCGGTGGCAAGATCCATCGGACTGCCGCAAGTGAGTTCGCAAGAGACTTAGTAAATATACAGCAAAGTATAGTTGAGGAGAGGGTGGATAATGTCGGCAAACGGACTCCATCGGATCCGAGTGAGACGGGTTGCCTTGGCAAGAATCCATCGGACTGCCGCGAGTCAGTTCGCAGGAGATTTAGTAAATATACAGCAAAGTATAGTTGAGGAGAGGGTGGAAAATGTCGGCAAACGGACTCCATCGGATCCGATGGAGACGGGCTGGGTGGCAAGATCCATCGGACTGCCGCGAGTGAGTTCGCAAGAGACTTAGTAAATATACAGCAAAGGATAGTCGAGGAGAGGGTGGAAAATGTCGGCAAACGGACTCCATCGGAGCCGATGGAGACGGGTTGCGGTGGCAAGATCCATCGGACTGCCGCGAGTGAGTTCGCAAGAGACTTAGTAAATATACAGCAAAGTATAGTTGAGGAGAGGGTAGAAAATGTCGGCAAACGGACTCCATCGTATCCGATGGAGACGGGTTGCCGTGGCAAGATCCATCGGACTGCCGCGAGTGAGTTCGCAAGAGACTTAGTAAATATACAGCAAAGTATAGTTGAGGAGAGGGTGGATAATGTCGGCAAACGGACTCCATCGGATCCAATGGAGATGGGTTGCCTTGGCAAGAATCCATCGGACTGCCGCGAGTCAGTTTGCGAGAGACTTAGTAAATATACAGCAAAGTATAATTGAGGAGGGGTGGAGAATGTCGGCAAACGGACTCCATCGGATCCGATGGAGACGGTTTGCCGTGGCAAGAATCCATCGGACTGCCACGAGTCAGTTCGCAGGAGACTTTGTAAATATACAGCAAAGTATAGTTGTCGAGAGGGTGGAAATGTCGGCAAACGGACTGTATCGGATCCGATGAAGACGGGTTGCCGTGGCAAGAATCCATGGGACTGCCGCAAGTCAGTTGGCGAGAGACTTAGTAAATATACAGCAAAGTATAGTTGAGAAGGCGATGGGAAATGTCGGCAAACGGACTCCATCGGATCCGATGGAGACGCGTTATTGCAAGAATCTATCGGACTGCCGCGAGTCAGTAATAATATTAGGCTGATTTAGCAACAGAACGGGAACGTCAGTGGCGACGTCGCGCGCAGCAAAACTACCAATGAGAATTTAGAATAGAGAAGAAAAGAGTGGAGTTTATTCTATTCTGAATTCTCATTGGTGTTTTTTCTACTCGCGTCGTCGCCACTGACGTTCCCGTTCTGTTGCTAAATCAGCCTATTATCATGAAAATTACTCTGCCTCGATCGTTCTATCTCGATCACAGTTTCCATATAATCGCCGCCATACGATTGATACAATCTTACATGTACTTTATTATTCAGGCGATTCAACCGAGTAGATTTTTTGCGAGTAATTGTGTGCCTGTGTGAAAAGAAAACGTTCCATTTATTAAATATCCTAATTTTACTTCCAAAGGTTGACGATGGCTCACTTATGTCCAGAAATGCATTGGATGACAAAAATGGCAGATTTGGCGGAAGAGTTCCACGATTGACAATCTTGGCAAAATTATCGATTTTGGCGATATTTTGCCAATTTCGTCAAATTAGTTCATCCGTTGGTATTGACACCACTTGGATGAGCATTGGCGATTTTGGCGACTTTTGCGAATTTGACAAAATCGGCAATTATAGCGATATTTAAAAAGTGTAAGCGCTCGTTTCAGTGATTAGGCCTAAGCACTATTGTAAAATTTTAGCTTTCATTTTACGGTTCGAAGAAAGCAGTCGTTTACTGATTACGCCTGAGCGCTCCTTTCAGTGATTAGGCCTAAGCACTCTCGTAAATTTTAGCTTTCATTTTGTGGTTCGGTTAACTACACCTATCACGAGATCGTCTTGCCCTTGAACAATTTCCATCCACCGACTACGGGATTGCGGACCGCGGTTGCTGCTCATTATACTGCTTGCGCTTTACTAATTTTTATTCATCAGCATCACAAATTATTGCTGATTTTGGGGCTCATTTGTCGAAATTCAAGCACGCTTCCAATAGACCTGTTTAATTTCGTGTTACACCCAGTTATTTCCGGTGCAACTGTTAGGATTTGAAAAGGCTTTTCAGCTTTGTTTTCCTTCTCATCTAACACACTTGGTGGCTTCCGCTTCTCTACTTTTCATACAGAAATAATTTCTTCAGAGAAAAGTGGAGTGAAAATCACAAATTGTGTGAATAAATTACAAGAGAAAGAAAAGCCTATCGGTGTAGTCAACGGCTTAACTGCAATACACTGCTACCTCGAAGCTTAACCCTTAATTGCGTGGCCTTACGCTGATACGGAGATACGCACTGGAGACACCGAGCTTAGGGGATACGCAGCCGGTATTTCTCCTTCCCGAGGCGCCAAACAAAAAGAGCGAAGGACACTTTTTGATGTATATGTGTTTCTCGTTCATAAAGCACGATAATCGAGTGAAAAACTTAATAGATTGCATTTCGGCTTGCTCAACTTCTCCAGATTTGCATATCATTGTCACGGCTAAGGATTCTAGGAACAATGAGCAACACCTTTCTGTTCGGATTACATCACGCCATGATCACTCACCAAAAATCATCACTCACAATGCTAGGAATTCATCCAACCTTGTCCATGTAAACATTGCCAAGAAAACATCTGATCGGGCACCATCCTTAAAGTTCGCAACTTGGAATATCCGTTTTTTGAACAAAAAGGCATCATCTGTGTGTGACCTGGTTATATCTAAGAGGATCGACATATTAGCTGTGGTTGAAACCTGGCTCACTACTGACAATATCTCTGACCCAACTCTGGCTGATATTATAAACTCCCTTCAGGACTTCAACTTCATTCATCTACCTAGAGAAATGCGGCGTGGTGGTGGTGTAGGTTTCTTTTTGAGGAAAGGGCTAAATATTAAACAAAATGAGATCACTCTGTTTAATGCTTTTGAGTACATGGATATATCTATTTCTACTCCTACGTCGTCAATGCGCTTTGTTACCGTATATCGACCTCCGCCCTCAAAGAAAAACAAACTCTCTGTCGGCATGTTCTGCGATGACTTTTCTATTCTACTCTAGAATCTTGCGGCTTCGCCTTGCAACCTGATAATTACTGGAGACTTTAATCTTCATGTTGACAATCGCGAGGATGCTGATGCTTTGAAGTTTTTGGACATGTTGGAAGCAGCTGGGTTTGAGCAAAGGGTTGTGGGCCCAACCCATAAACGTGGACACACCCTTGACTTAGTTCTAGTGAGGCATGATGATTCTCTATTACGTGGCCTTCCAGAAATTGTTTGTTTTCCTGACAAGATCTCGGATCATAGTGCCATAGTGTGCACCGCTGATATATCTAAGCCTTGTGCTACAACAAGAACGTTTCAATGTAGAAAATTGCGCAAGATAGATTTGGATTTATGGAACAAGAATTTAAAGGATTCTGCATTATATAATTCTGATTTAAACGCATGCACAGATCCTAATGTATTGACTGATCAATATGACAAGGTTCTAAGCAATCTCATTGAATTACATGCTCCTGTTCGCACTCGTACTGTGACACTACGTCCTTACTCGCCATGGTAGGATGACAACTTGAGGTCTCTGAAGAGAGCTAAGCGCCAGGCGGAACGCAAATATGTCAAGTCTGGCTTAGAGATCCATCGCCAGATATTTGAAGATCAGTGCCGCATTTACAGTGATGCGTTAAATTCTGCAAAGCAAGAATACTACAAGAATCAAATTTCAGGATCTGATCAGAAGCAGCTCTTTAGAATGATTGATGGCCTTTTCAAAGTCAAGTCAGCCCCGCTCTTACCAACATGTGACTCGCCTCAGGGATTGTCTGAGAAGTTTGCCACCTTTTTCTCCGAAAAAATAGTGAATCTGAAAGATAGTTTGCACTCGTCAGTCTTGGCGACGATGGATTTGTCAGTAGCGCCTAGTCAACCATCATGTCAGACAACATTCTGTGATTTCTCTGCGGCGTCTGTACGTTATATTAGTGAACTCTTAGTGAAGTCCAATACTAAGTCGTGTATATTAGACCCTGCTCCAACTAGTGTGCTCAAGCATTCTATTGAAGCCCTGGCTCCAGCCATCACCTCTATTGTCAATGCTTCTCTGCTATCTGGTGTATTTCCATCATCCCTTAAAAAAGGTGTAATTCACCCTTCGATCAAGAAGCTGTCCCTTGACCGTGAGGCATATCCGAGTTATCGCCCTATCACAAACGTTGCATTTCTATCGAAGATGCTCGAACGTGTGGCCGCTACGCAAACGCTGAACTATCTTATACCCAATGGGCTTTTAGCCAAGTTTCAGTCTGCGTATCGATGTTTCCACAGCACAGAAACTACGTTATTACGAGTGTTTAACGACATCCTTGTTGCTATTGACAACCACCGGGATGTTGTACTTGTTCTTCTAGATTTATCGGCGGCGTTTGACACCATTGAACATTCTGTTTTACTTAGTCGTTTGGAACACCGTTATGGATTTGATGGGAAGGTGTTAAACTGGTTTAGATCAGACCTGATTGGTAGATCCCAGCAAGTACTAATTGCGGATGTCAGATCAGCCGATTATCCTCTTCAGTATGGTGTTCCTCAAGGGTCTGTCCTGGGGCCATTTTTGTTTTCTTTGTTCTTTGCCCCTCTGGAGAATGTGGTACAAGCCCATGGTTTCAATGTAATGACTTACGCAGATGATACACAGTTATATGTGTCCTTGGGCTCGTCGGATGATCGTCCTGCCGTTCTATCTAAGTTTGAAGCTTGTGTGAAGGACATTCTCATCTGGTGCACCTCTAATGGTTTGGCATGCAACCCCGACAAGACGGAAGTAATTCATCTTTGCTCTTGTTTCCAAAGCATTACTCTTCCTGGTATTGATGTTGGTGGTTATACTATATCGCCAACACCAGCTGTCCGAGATCTCGGAGTGCTTGTTGACTCACATCTGACGTTGTCTAAACATGTTAACAGTGTATGCAAGTCCGCATTCTTTTCCATTAGTAAGATTTGTAGGATTA
>NC_090872.1:34815733-34825733 GCF_036669935.1 Montipora foliosa
CCCTCCCACCCAAAGTAGAAAGTATGAAAGTCAAGGCAAGGAAACGGCAATCATGAAGTCTGCATATTTTATTCCCACTTAGTTCCTACATTAATTTGATTTTTAAGTTACAGTAGTTTGTTAAGCATTCATTTCCATATTTTTATCCTTGGAAAATGACACGAGGCACTGTATGAAGTCATCTCTAGCTACAGGTCCCTTTCGGACTCTTCTGCCCGTTCCTGGTCGCAGTTCATTTCGCGGGCAGCTGCACACAAACTTCGTCGGTCCAGTTGTGGAATGATCTAAGAGCGCAAACCACCATTAATTATTATTATTATTATTATTATTATTATTATTATTATTATTATTATTATTATTATTATATTTTTTTCATAAATTGACAGTTAATTAAATGGAGAAAAATAAGATCGATGCAGCAAAACTGGGTTAACCTTTTTCACTTTAGACCGTAAGAAGTTTAAAACCCGACACACACAAAACACGCATCAATAATTCATGTAATTGAAATCTAAAATCCACGGGCCTAAAACCACGTAGAGCGGTTTGACTACTGTTCTCGCGCTTAAAGTTAAGTACATTTTTTAGAATAAAATGAGCCATTTTAAGGTCTTCGTTTCTAACTCTTATTCCGGATGATATATGATATGTCATAAGCGGTTGAGTTTTAGCTCAAGATTGATAAATGCCTGCCGTTGTTCTTAGATTTGGCTCTTTTTCTATCTATTGATATCTTTCTGTGCTTTTGGTTTTTTTGCAATGTTGAACTTCAGTTTTACCTTGCTTCTCTTGTACCCTTGTACATTGCTATGTGAGCCGATTCCATCAGTCTCATGTAGGATCAATGCCAGCATTACTGCTACAACACAAACAGTTGCAAACTTGGTTTTCATGGCTTCAGACGTTTATCAGTTATCCCTGCAAGGTTCTCTGAGGAGGGTGACTCGTTATGGCTTGAGATACTTTGCGCCCTTTATTTATATCATAACCATCACTTGTACAACCTGAACTCATGACAATTTTGTTCATTTAGTTTTTGAATTTGTAATTTAATGTCGTCTTCTGATGACTTTTAAAACTAAAATTACTGTTTTAACCAGCATCAAGATCAGACTGTGTAAGGAATTAATGTCTCTAATTCGCATACCCAAACCTTAATCATCTCCTTCTACTATGTATGGGGCCACATGTGTGACGCCCGTGTTACAATTTTGTTCAAAATTATCGGCATTAAATGATCTAAACGATCTAATGTCTAACATAATCGTTCAATCACTCCATTTGCGGTTGGCTTAAGAGCAAAAAAGACATTTATGAAGCCAATAAATGAATTGTGTGACATCAGCTCCAATCATTCAAGCTTCCTTTTCACGAACTCAATGCCAAGGCAACAGTTATTATAACCTTCTAATTAATTGGTGACTCCAAGAAGCACGCCATGAGATGACATGAAACAAAACTGTTACAACAACATTGCACGTGCTTATTGAATTGAGTTTATAAAACTCTTTGCGGTCTAGGGGTGCAGAGCTGGCATAGTGTTGAGAGCACTCGTTTTTCACCAAAGTGGCCCGGGGGATCACTTCCCGGATTCAACGCCATTTGTGGGTTGAGTTTATGTACTTATTGACTGAGTGGGAGGGCCGGACGGGAAATTATTTGGCCCGAAGTCATGGCGTATGGACCGAGTGCAGCGAGGTCCGTGCGCCATGACCGTGGGCCAAATATTTTCCTGTCCGGCCCGACCTAAACTCAGTCAATAAGCATTTTATCATATGAGCTCTTTACACTATTTAAGGGCACTCAGAAGATGAAGTTCGGACCAAATAAAAAACAAAATTATGCACAGAAAATTTATGTAATATGTTGTTTGCATCTGCTTTTCTGGCTGTAAATTACTTGGATGTTTAAAAGCGAGGAAATCCCCTAAAAAAATTGCATCGCACGGAGCAGTACGTGTTTCTTGTAGGGCCGTACGGCTTTTTCCGGCCCTGCTTGCGCGAATGCGTGCGGCCCTCATACGGGCATATGGCTGATACAAGGGCGCGCGCGGCCGTACGAGCCATATGATAATGTTGGTTCTATACTCTGCTCCGAGAGCTTTTTCTCCGGTTTTCCTTCTCCTCAAAAACCAACATTTGATTTCATTTGCGCTAACTTGCTAACTTCAGTTTACAGTATCTCCAATTAGTGCTCCAGCGCTAGAAGACTAGACACTTAAATAAAATTCTTTACACTATTTCTCAGTAATAACTAAAACAAAGACATGCGCAACGTACGCGTAAAGTGACCGTCTGCCTGAGGAGCACACCACATCGTTTTTTGATTACCTTTGACTGTTTAGATACCGCTTGACTCTAAAAAATCTGTTTGAAAGTTTGGTCCTTTTAGGAAAGGGGTTAAAACTCTTGCATATGCTAGGAAAAACCATGGTCTCCTCCGTATACGTTAGCGTCTACTTGTGTGTGACATTGGAATCACCTGCTCTGTTCCTCGTAACACCTCATTAGCTTTCAGCTGGAGTTAAACGGCCCTTCGTCAAAAAGCAATAAAAGAGTAAAATAGATAGCGTATGAATGAGTAATTACGATGTCGTCTCAACACTAGATTTTTGAACTGATTTAAGTTTGTTTCGATTGCCTTCGGTCTCAGTCGAGCGGGTCTAATATTGCTGGAAAACTGCTGGTAAAAGCAAATTAAGCGGTGTGTTTGTTTGATGCCCGTGTTGCAGAAAGCTAAGGTTTCATATCAAGCAGCTGCAGAGGAAGTCTGCCATTCACTTTAATTTTCTTTTATATTCCTAGTCTATTAAAGGCGTCGAAATTGGCTTTTTTCCAACAAATTTACGTTCAGCTGTTAGAATTGCCACTTTAATAACAAGACATGACACAGTAGTCTTTCATAAGAGTTCCACAGCAAGAGACAAGCTCTCTTAGTTACAAAAAATTAAAGTTAGTTCAAAGCCCGATTTTCATATAGGTGTTGTTAAAGATCGCTTTACGTTATGCCAGCAATTGGAATCGTACAAACAAATAGAAACCAATATTCTGCGCCAGAATATAACTGGTATCTATTAGTGTAGCAAAGTACTTTTAGCACTGAAACCTACTGTGGCCCGGAAGGGACATGCTACTTTTTTTCAACTCGCGACTTTTTTTTTTCAACTCGCCATTTTTTTTTTTTTTCAACTCGCGACTTTTTTTTTCAACTCGCGATTTTTTTTTTTTCAACTCGCGACTTTTTTTTTTCAACTCGCATATTTTTTTTTTCTCAACCAGCGCCCTTTTTTCGGCAAATGAGAAGCAGCTGTTTCAAAATAGTGGAGACTCACGTGAAACACTTTCTTGCATCCGCCATGACTTTCAGCGTTGAGAATGGGAAGCTATAGGAAAAATTATAATGTCTGGTTTAATATCTTAGTTGCCAATACTTCCCTCTCTTGTTATCTAAGAGTTTTATAGCATACTTTTTATATGGAGAGTCCCTTATAACTCCGGACGTGTTATTGCAATCATTTAATAATTATGTATCGGAAACTGAACGGGAAGTAATTGAGAAATGCTGTGTAGTGAATTTTATGACAACTGCTTGGTGTGTTAAGTATCTTCGATTTTTTAAAAGGTCAATGTCGAAGGAAAATGCCAGTCAAATCTTAACAGAAGTAGCTCACAAAGACATAATTCAAAGGCCGCAATACGTGGCCGAATGCTGGAAAGATATACTAGGCTACCATAAACCCTCATTTCCATCCGTTGCGGTCATGGAAAAAATTAAAAGCCAGCCCAGCAGTAATGGAGGGAAAGAGAGTGTCTTTAAAAGCACTTGAAGTCCTAAATAAGGGGTTTAGATGCCACGAAACTCGGTAGATTTTTGTGCTTCGTAAGTGGAAGCGAAATACTCCTGTTTCCTGAGCTACAGATCACGTTTTCGCAGCTCGAAGGCAACTTAAGAATACCAGTATACGTAGCACATTCTTGCACCTTTGTCCTCGAACTCCCTTCTAATTATCAATTATTTCAAGAGCTGTGGGAGGAGTTTAATAACATCCTTCCTCTTATAATTAATTCATAGGAGATGAATTTATTTTGGACTGATTACCCTCGATCACTGTTAAAATTTTTAGGTTGTGTTATTTGGAGAAAAGTGATTGGGAGAAAATGGCATCGGGAACGTCATCTCCAAATGTAAATTTGTGTTATTGTAATCACTTTGCGACTATTTCAATCTTTTAAGTGATGACGAACTTGAAGGTACATGTATGTCTCTTCCTCAATAATGAAACTGGTCGGAATGGCTCCTAATTAGGGTGAAGAAGAAAATTTATTCTCAGATGTGGCACGTTCACCATGGAACGCCAAATTTAGCTATTTCACGTCAACTTGTTGTTTTACAATCAACGCTGACGAAATGTACGAACACGAAAACCGAACGTTGCAGTGTGTGCGAAGCTGCTGTTTTGTTTGCAGATCTTAAGCGTTTTCCTTGACGGTCCCGTTGTTGTTGCTCAAAGTCCCTAATGAAAGTTAAATCAATATTTAAGAAATACAGTCTAATAGTTAACGGTTTTCGCAGCCAGACTGCAACTGGGATATTACTGATCAAGATTAAGATCTGATTGGGAAAGAAAGTCAAATCATTTAGTTGCAAACTTAAACGGTTTGTTTGTAACATGCCTAAATTAAAAGGCAAAGATAAAATCCTTTCTTGAACAAATCCCGGCCGAACTACTAGTAAGAATTAAGAGTGCTTATTATCATTCAGATCTAAAGTTAGAAGGGGGTGCAGGGATGGGGCAGTGGTGAGAGCAGCCACCTCCCACAAATGTGACCCGGGTTCAATTCCCAGACTCGGCTTCATATTTGGGTTGAGTTTGTTGGTTGTCCTCATTAGGTTTTCTCCGGTACTCCGGTTTCCCCTCACGCCTGAGTGACTCATCCCACATTTGACGCCAGATCTGAGAATCGAACCCGGGCCACATTGGTGGGAGGTGAATGCTCTCACCACTGCGCCATCCCTGCTCTGACCCATAACCTAGTGGTACTAGCCGATACACAACCTTGAACTTATTAGGAAGCAAACAACGTTAAATTTTGTTAGCGCTCATGGTTTTTCTCGTCACACGCAGATGTTCATATGCTGTATAAATCACAAAGCATTTTCAAAACAAGTCACCAGTTTCCTATACACCACAAGGGTTTCATCTGCAGTCGAAGGATAACTCAGTATTTCGTCCTCCATGAGTAATTCTGCGAGCTCTTCAAATTCTTGAAAGCTTGTTTCCGAGTGGGTTGAACAATACATTTCTTCGGTTATTTCAATGTCCTCTCTTGGCGTATCCGTTCCGATCTGTCGTATACAGGATAGATAATAGCTTATTACTACCCTTGGGTCATTGTTAGTTTGGCCAACCTTAAGCCAGAGAATACGACGAATATAACCATTAATAGCACCATGAATGGCAAATCCAAAGGGTTTCAGTTTGTCGTAGCCATCCAGGTGCCACATGTAGTTTGGACCCTGAAAGGAATACTGTCGTCTCCGAAATACCCGTCTTGGACGCGAGAACACACCTTCTGGGTCGAGGTATTTCATGATGACTCGTACTGTTTCTCTTTTCACTACCATGCAGTAATCTGTTGTAAGCCTTTGGTGCATTTGTCGATATCAATTGAATTGCCACTACCAGAGATTTCGCTTTCGATAGCACTTTTTACATCAAGCAAACAAGTAAATATCTTCCTTCGACAAAGACCTTTGGACCTAACCTAAGTACTGTCTTGAGTTGTCGTAGACTGATACAAACACCATGAAAACGAGCCAGAAAAGACAAAATCTCTGTGTACGCAAGGCCAAGACCGAAATATGTAGCTATGAGATCATCTCGGTTGTCCGGCGATTCGAGAGCAGATGGAAAGTAATCCGGTTAAGACATCTTGGCTAGAGGACGGATAGAGGAGAAGGAAACAGGTTCCAGCAATTATAAATGTAGTTGTTAAACTTGCCATGTGAGGGTTACCTGTTTTATGAACACTGATGATACTAAATCATAGCGCACTGAGTCCTAAGTACTTGACAACAGGAGCCCAACGAAGCATTGTCTCAACAGCAAGAAACCGAAAGAAACAAACCATCCCAAAAAAAGAAAACAAAATGCGAATTGCAAAAAAAAGCTGCAAAATAGTCGAGAATTTAAAAAAAGGTGCGAGTTAAAAAAAAATGTCGCGATTTGACAAAAAAAAAAGTCGCGCCTCGAGAAAAAAAAAATCGCGAGTTGAAAAAAAAATGTCGCCAGTTGAAAGAAAAAAACAAAAGTCGCGCCTTGAAAAAAAAAAGTCGCGAGTTGAAAAAAGAAGTCGCGAGTTGAAAAAAGAAGTCGCGAGTTGAAAAAAGAAGTCGCGAGTTGAAAAAGAAAAGTCGCGAGTTGAAAAAAGAAGTCGCGAGTTGAAAAAAGAAGTCGCGAGTTGAAAAAAGAAGTCGCGAGTTAGAAAAAAAGTACCATGTCCCTTCCAGGCCGCCGTAGAAACCACACTCCACTCTTCTTTTTTTGAAGCTGCGTAGTAGTTAGGAATTAATAATTGTAGCCTGGTTGTGAACGTAAACGCGTTTCCGGCCGTCGTCTCTCGCTTTTTTCCCATTGTTTCTCCCTCAAATCTTGTCTTCCAAAGTTTGTTCCGACGGAGATTAGGTGTAAAGTCTTTTTTGTTACAATAGTTTTCGTGTGAAAAGGAAATGCCCATACAAGACAGGAAGCGTGCTGTGACTAGTGGTGTACATTTGCAGTGTTTAAAATTCGTTCGCTTATAGGTCGCAAACCACAAGGATGTATACTTCCCGAAGGACCCGTACGCACTGGGCAAATTTGTGTTTATTTTGCGTTTCCGTGATACAAGTGCGCACGGTGATTTTTTTCCCCACTAGCTTTTGTCAAGCCTTACCAAACTTCAAAGGTGCCTTCGTCCTAAGAGCGTACGGGCCTTAAGTTTCGAAATTTTACCGATTTATTAGTGCTTTCATGCAGTGACATTGGACGTCCATATTCTGGTGAGATACCCTAACAGAACATATTTCCCTTGAACGGATTTCAATCGAAAATGTGGAAAGTCCATGGAATAATCATTGTCAGACCTTTCTGTTTTGAAAATAAATAAATAAATAAATGGCAAGAAAAACGACAGTGCCTGCTACTCATTAATTCGTTTCCAATAGCTTTTCTCAAGTTTCTAATGAATTCTGCTCAGTCGCTATTTACTGGGTTGCCAACCCAGTCGGAATCTGTCTTTAATTTCGTCGTTTTTTTATTTTTCGTTTTCTTTTTTTTTTTTTTATTTTTTTCCGTGTCGGTAAAAGTCCTGCCTGTCACTCCCCTGCTAAGTGGTGTCTTTGTGCATAGAGCCTTCTACGCGTATTTTCTTAGGATCGAGAGGGTAGTGGGAAATGCGTAGATTTCTCTGGTGGACACAGTAGAACGATTAACTCAACCGGCAATGGCGTCGAAAGTCATGTAACGCGAATGGCGTTTTAGGGGATCTTTGAACAAAATGTACCCTAATGAAGCTCAATAATGGCAAGCGAATTGGATACTGGACAGGACAGGCGGTCGAATGTTAGAAGCGACGAGTAATGGACTTCGACAACAATCTGTCGCCCGTCGAGCCGTAATCAAAGTGAGCAGTCTTCCTAACATTTTGCCAAGCGTGGTGTTTTGTACAACACTCAAACCAAATGAACAGTTCTCTGGTAACTCAGTGTGGGTTCAACAAAGACAGATAAGGAATCCATATAGTGGATCTGTTATCTCAGTTGTCTCGCTATTTGTCAGATTTGTATTTACCTGTTCTCAACTCTGCACAGTCTTCCAGTACAACAATTGGAAATTTCACTAATAAGTCATTGACGTGAATGGCGTTTTAGTGGATCTTTAAACAAAATATACCCTCATGGAGCTCAAGAATGGATCGTCAATTGTATGAGCAAGACAGCGCTGAAAAATAAATATCTGGATTGTAAGAGACGAGTAATGGTCTTCGACAACAATTTCATTTTTCGCCTTTGGATATCAAGTGAGCTTTGTTTCTAATATTTTACTAACTTGGTATTATATAAAACACGGAAATCAAATAGCAATTTTTTTATGGATTTAACCATAGTTACTAACTATGATTTAACAAATTAACATTGAAGAAATCGAACGCCAACAAGAATGCATCACAGTGTTTACTCAAGTCGCATCTTAGTTGTCTGACAATTTACATTTACCGGTATTTTGTACTCAACTCAGCAAAGGTGTAAAATATTTGGAAATGTGACAGTGAAAAATTACTTGAATGAAAGCTTGTTGTCTCTTTTGTGCTTTATTATTTACGGTCAAGGTTCTTTCGAAAAGGGTTGAATGTGAACTGTCAGAAATTTATTTAATTGCATATGCTTTGTGATTGTTTGTTTCGCTTGCACGCACGCAACTGAAATAGGAAGGGTTTCTTGCCTCTTATAGCAAATATGTTGCTTGTTTCAATAAATGTTTCGCTGGAAAATATTTCTGTGAAATTTCTAGCTTTTGTAAATTTATCATGTTGTGTAATTTTCGAGCTTAGCAAATTTGCATACATGTGTTGAAATGTGATACGGGGAGAATTTTTGTGGTAACGCATTAGTCACGAAAATAAACAGGTCTGTTGGAAGCGTGCTTGAGTTTCAAAAAAATGACCCCCAAAATCGGCAAAAGATTGTGACGCTGATGAATAATAAAGTAGCTGCTATTACCAAAACGATGGAATTACCTGGTGATAAATAACCTTGTCTTGGAGAGTAAATTTTTGATTTTCCAGAAACAATGGTCAACCTCTGAGAGTTGCGCGATTGTGATCTTTGTGTTGAATTCGCACATTTCTTGTCAAAATTTATAACAATCGAAATAAAAAGAAAACTAACAAAAACAAAAACCCGGTAGCTTGGCATCATTTGACACAGATGCTTCACTGTTTCGCGAGTAAACATGCCGCGGTAAAATAACGCGGTAACTTGATCACTGCGCTCGCTGAATTCGATGTGCGATTTACTCGGTGCAGCCAAACTTGTACAATTACAACAAAACAACTAAAATCTCTCAAACTGTTTTTCGCTGATGGTAACTTTTTATATTCGTGGTTCAAAATAAATGTTGTTTTCATGTCGTAGATTTTATTACCGATGGCAAAATATTTTATCCTCGATCGACCGTCCTGAAACTTCCTTCTGCTCTTCTTAAAAACTGTGTATCCATATTTATTTACTTTTACATCAATATTTGTTTTGGATAAAGCAAGCTAACAAAATCTGTATCTTGCTTGGTTCGCATTTGATAGCATTAAAATAGAATTTTCGGTCCTATGCTTCTGTTACTGAGTGGTATATTTCTTAGGTCGCCCATCCAGATACTAACCCCGCCGAATAGGGATAACTTCAGTTTTCAACTGTTGTTTACAAAGCTTTCAGATGCTGTCAGATGCTGTCAGTGCACGCTTACACTTGTGGTGGAAAGAAGTTGCATGATCAACATGTCAGCCCAGAAGCCAATGTTTCTCGATTCCCTTTTATTTTCTTCAGTCTCTCTGGGTTCAGTACTTTGCTAGTAACCACATGTCTTCTCAAGGGGCTATTTATCTAAGACTTATACCATGGCGCTACAATGATAGACAATACCAAAACAATATCGTGTACTGTTAGACCTACATATTACGCAAAGACAACGGTCAACATGTCATCCCAGAAGACAATGTTTTTCACTTCCCATTTATTTTCTTCAATCTTTCTGGGCTCAGTACTTTGCTAGTAACCACATGTCTTCTCAGGCTATTTACCCAAGACTTCTACCATTTCACTACAATGATACACAATACCAAAACAATATCGTGCACTGTTAGAGCTACATATTACGCAAGGACAACTTGAAGCTCCTGGAAGACAACACACAGTTCAGTTGACATTATGGAATAAATCGCTGTGTTACTTCACTACCACACGT
>NC_090872.1:34838233-34840733 GCF_036669935.1 Montipora foliosa
TGTTCAAATTAAATGATCTAAACGATCTAATGTCTAACATAATCGTTCAATCACTCCATTTGCGGTTGGCTTAAGAGCAAAAGACATTTATGAAGCCAATAAATGAATTGTGTGACATCAGCTCCAATCATTCAATCTTCCTTTTCACGAACTCAATGCCAAGGCAACAGTTATTATAACCTTCTAATTAATTGGTGACTCAAAGAAGAACGCCATGAGATGATATGAAAGAAAATTGTTACAACAACATTGCACGTGCTTATTGAATTGAGTTTATAAAACTCTTTGCGGTCTAGGGGTGCAGAGCTGGCGCAGTGTTTAGAGCACTCGTTTTTCACCAAAGTGGCCCAGGATCACTTCCCGGATTCGACGCCATTTGTGGGTTGAGTTTATGTACTTATTGACTGAGTGGGAGGGCCGGACGGGAAAATATTTGGCCCGAGGTCATGGCGTATGGACCTAGTGCAGCGAGGTCCGTGCGCCATGACCGTGGGCCAAATATTTTCCTGTCCGGCCCGACCTAAACGCAGTCAATAAGCATTTTATCATATGAGCTCTTTACACTATTTAAGGGCACTCAGAAGATGAAGTTCGGACAAAATAAAAAACAAAAATATGCACAGAAAATTTATGTAATATGTTGTTTGCATCTGCTTTTCTGGCTGTAAATTACTTGGATGTTTAAAAGCGACGAAATCCCCTAAAAAAATTGCATTGCACGGAGCAGTACGTGTTTCTTGTAGGGCCGTACGGCTTTTTCCGGCCCTGCATGCGCGAATGCGTGCGGCCCTCATACGGGCATATGGCTCATACAAGCGCGCGCGCGGCCGTACGAGCCATATGTTGGTTCGGTACTCTGGTCCGAGAGGTTTTTCTCCGGATACTCCGGTTTTCCCCTCACCTCAAAAACCAACATTTGATTTCATTTGCGTTAACTTGTTAATTTCAGTTTACAGTATCTCCAATTAGTGCTCCAGCGCTAGAAGACTAGACACTTAAATAAAATTCTTTACAATATTTCTCAGTAATAACTAAAACAAAGACATGCGCAACGTACGCGTAAAGTGACCGTCTGCCTGAGGAGCACACCACATCGTTTTTTTATTACCTTTGACTGTTTAGATACCGCTTGACTCTAAAAAATCTGTTTAAAAGTTGGATCCTTTTAGGAAAGGGGTTAAAACTCTTGCACATGCTAGGAAAAACCATGGTCTCCTCCGTATACGTTAGCGTCTACTTGTGTGTGACATTGGAATCACCTGCTCTGTTCCTCGTAACACCTCATTAGCTTTCAGCTGGAGTTAAACGGCCCTTCGTCAAAGAGCAATAAAAGAGTAAAATAGATAGCGTATGAATGAGTAATAACGATGTCGTCTTAACACTAGATTTTTGAGGTGATTTAAGTTTGTTTCGATTGCCTTCGGTCTCAGTCGAGCGGGTTTAATATTGCCGGAAAACTGCTGGTAAAAGCAAATAAAGCGGTGTGTTTGTTTGTCGCCCGTGTTGCAGAAAGCTAAGGTTTCATATCCAGCAGCTGCAGAGGAAGTTTGCCATGCACTTTAATTTTCTTTTATATTCCTAGTCTATTAAAGGCGTCGAAATTGGCTTTTTTCCAACAAATTTACGTTCAGCTGTTAGAATTGCCACTTAACAAGACATGACACAGTAGTCTTTCATAAGAGTTCTACAGCAAGAGACAAGCTCTCTTAGTTACAAAAAATTAAAGTTAGTTTAAAGCTCGATTTCCATATAGGTGCTGTTAAAGATCGCTTTACGTTATGCCAGCAATTGGAATCGTACGAACAAATAGAAACCAATATTCTGCGCCAGAATATAACTGGTATCTATCAGTGTAGCAAAGTACTTTTGGCACTGAAACCACACTCCACTCTTCTCTTTTTGAAGCTGCGCAGTAGTTAGGAATTAATCATTGTAGCCTGGTTGTGAACATAAACGCGTTTCCGGCCGTCGTCTCTCGCTTTTTTCCCATTGTTTCTCCCTCAAATCTTGTCTTCCGAAGTTTTTTCCGACAGAGATTAGGTGTAAAGTCTCTTTTGTTACGATAGTTTTCGTGTGAAAAGGAAATGCCCATACAAGACATGAAGCGTGCTTTGACTAGTGGTGTACATTTGCAGTGTTTAAAATTCGTTCGCTTGTAGGTCGCGAACTACAAGGGAGTATTCTTCCCGAAGGACCCGTACGCACTGGGCAAATTTGTGTTTATTTTGCGTTTCCGTGATACAAGTGCGCACGGTGATTTTTTTCCCCACTAGTGTTAGTTAAGCCTTACCAAACTTTTAAGGTTGCCTTCGTCCTAAGAGCGTACGGGCCCTAAGTTTCGAAATTTTACTGATTTATTAGTGCTTTCATGCAGTGACATTGGACGTCCATATTCTGGTGAGATACCCTAACAGCACATATTTCCCTTGAACGGATTTCAATCGAAAATGTGGAAAGTCCATGGAATAATCATTGTCAGACCTTTCTGTTTTGAAAATAA
>NC_090872.1:34854896-34857396 GCF_036669935.1 Montipora foliosa
AAAACGTAGAAAAAACCCGGGCAACCCATGTTGTGCTTTATCATCAACTGAAATAAAGCCGAAAGTGCGTACAACATTGTTTGTTTTATGAACCATCTAATACAGCCAAAACTTGTCCAATGATAAACAGTTAATTATTTAGCGTTTGTCAAAAATGTCGAAAATGGTCAACGTCTGCTGGAGCTTTGCACTTAACATCATCTCTGCATTACAAATACATTCTTTAGCGTGAAGTTGCCTCATAGGTTGTCGTGGATGCACCCCAGATCTAAAAACTGTCACAACTGGACCTCATCATCTCACGATGGGATCATCTTATTAACATTCGTATCACAAGAACATACCACAGTGCTGACTGCGACGCTGATCACTCTCCTGTCTGCACTAAGGTCCAGTTGCGTCCAAAGAAATTCCATCGTGCTAAGCAACCGGCCAATTTTTGCATCAACACTGCCGCCACTGACATCCCTAAAAATGTATCTCTATTCAATTACATCCTGAGCTCGAAGCTTGGGGACTGCCAGGAGCTCGATACAGATGATCACTGGCGTCACATCAGGGACACGACCCATGCTGTAGCATTAAATGCTTTTGGTAAGAGGAACCTAAAAGCCAAGACTGGTTCAACGCAAATATCATGATTCTCCAACCTCTTATCGAAGAACTACCAGCGTAACCCCTCACCTAGCTCTCTGGAAGCACCCGATGAGACCAGACGACGTTCAAAAGAAGAATGCAAGAAACTCTGCTAATAACTACTGGATGAATCTCTGTGCTGAGATCCAGTCAGCCACTGACACTGGAAATTCGAGGGGCATGTTTGAGGGCATCAAAAAGACAATTGGACCTACACAGTCTAAGTGCGCACCACTGAAGACATCAACTGGTGAGACTATTACTGACAAATCAAGACTGATGGAGGAAGGATCCGTCCCACAGGAGATGAGGGACTCTATAATCATACCCCTGTACAAGAACAAGGGAGACCGCAGTGACCGCAATAACTACCGTGGCATCTCACTTCTGTGCATTGCCGGAAAGCTGTTTGCCCGAGTAGCACTATACCGCCTACAAAAGCTCGCTGAGAGGGTGTACCCTGAATCCCAGTGTGGTTTCCGCTCCAAACACTCGACAGTGGATATGATTTTTCACTGAGGCAACTTCAGGAGAAGTGTAAAGAGCAACATCAGCCCCTTTACATTGCATTAGCGATCTAACGAGGCCTTTGACTTTGTCAGTAGAGACTGCCTCTTCACGATCCTGCAATTAATCGGTTTCCCTTTAAAACTCCTGAGCTTCATCAAGTCGTTTGATGACGGGTCACGGGGTACTGTGCTACATGACGAAAGCATGTCTGAGGCTTTCGACCTAAACAGCAAGGGGGGGGGGGGGGGGGACAAGGCTGTGTATTGGCCCCACTATCTTCAATATTTTCTTTTTTGTTCTCCTGAAACATGTATTCAAGTCCACTGACTACGGACTCGTTCTGATGGGAAACTTTTCAACCCTGCACGCCTCCGAGCAAAGACCAAAGTTCGCAAAGTAATCCTACGCGACTTACTTTTCGCTGATGACGCTGCCCTTGTTGATCACAGCGCAGAAAAGCTCCAGAGCCATCTCAACCAGTTCTCTAGTGCATTCGAGGCCTTCAGACTTACCATTAGCCTAAAGAAGACGAAAGTCATGTGCCAAGGCAATGAAGCCACGCCTGCTCTAACCATCGAAGACTACACATTGGAAGTTGTGCCACGGTTTACTTATCTCTGCTCTGCCACCTCCAACAACGCCTGTCTTGATGTGGAGCTCGGAAAGAGAATTGGTAAGGCTGCAACCAACATGGCAAAGATTGTGGGCTCGAGTGTGGGAGAACAAGAAACTAACTACCCAGACTAAAATTGCAGCTGTCTATCGTGCCTGCATCGTGAGCACCTTACTTTACGGCAGCGAGTCTTGGTCAACCTATGCTGGGCAGGAGAAGCGCTTGAACACCTTCCATATGAGAGGTCTTCGCTGCATCCTTTCCATCTCGTGGACGGATAAGGTCTAAAACAATGAGGTACTTGAAAGAGCCGATATTCTCTCATGTTCACCCTCCTAAGACAGCTGAGACTGAGGTCACTCCATGTGGCTATGCCACTGCACAAAATGGAAGACGGGCGAATCCCCAAGGATCTGCTGTACGGTGAGCTGTAATTTGGGTCGAGGCCTGTTGGCAGACCTAAGCTGCGCTTCAAGGATGTCTGTAAGAGAGACATGCTTGCCACTGATCTGCCAACAGGCAACTGGGAGACACATGCTGCAGATCGTTGCGATTGGAGGTCTGTGTCCCGTCGGGCACTCCATGTAGGAAAGACAAGGCTGAGAGCAAAGAGAAAAGCAGCAGCGAAGAAAACAGCATCAGCACCAGCAGCATCTGACTATACCTGTGGTAGAAGCGGTCGTGTCTGCTGTTATAGAATTGGACTTTTAAGTCATAGAAGAAAATGTTGGTCGCAAGTGT
>NC_090872.1:34864896-34872396 GCF_036669935.1 Montipora foliosa
GACCTGTAGAGTAAGGAGAAAACTCTAAGGGGCCTTTGGCACGGGCTATCACTCGCTCCCTAGAAGTTAACCGGAAAAAGATCATTAAGTTCACAAAGATGATAATAATAATAATAATAATAATAATAATAATAATAATAATAATAATAATAAAGTTGACAGTTACTTATGACAAAATTACATTGTTCGTGGTTAGTCTTACGAAGCTCGTTTCATCCCGACTAAGGGACTCATCAGATACCTTTCTGCTTAGCAAACTCGTTGGACATCACGCCCAAAGTCCCGTACGCTGACAAAATTATGACAGCAATCTCGCCTTATATCGCATAAGGACTTCAGACCGCACAAATTCACGAGTGAAAATTGACAATAAAGTTGACAGTTACTTGTGAAAATACATTGTTCGTGGTTAGTTAGTCTTAAGCTGGTGATACACGGTTCAACATTTGTTGATCACCAAATGTTGCAGCTGTTGTTCAACAAATGTTGAACAGTGTGTCATGCCATGTTGAATGTTAAAATATGCCATTCTACACGTTAAACGTTGCTCAACGATGTTGAACGAAAATAGAGATCAGCTCCTACTATTCTGGTCAACACGTCTGTGGATCATGGTTCAACATTTGTTGAGCAACAAATGTTGCACCCGGAATTTTGAACCGTGTGTCATGGGCTTTACGAAGCTCGTTTCATCCCGACCAAGGGACTCATCAGAGATCTTTCCGCTTGGCAATCTCGTTGGGCATCACGCCCAAAGTCCCGTTCGCTGACAAAATTATGACAGCAATCTCGCCTTATATCGCATAAGGATTTCAGACCGCACAAATTCACGAGTGAAAATTGACAATAAAGTTGACAGTTACTTGGAAAAATACATTGTTCGTGGTTAGTTAGTCTTAAGCTGGTGATACACGGTTCAACATTTGTTGATCAACAAATGTTGCAGCTGTTGTTCAACAAATGTTGAACAGTGTGTCATGCCATGTTGAATGTTAAAATATGCCATTCAACACGTTGAACGTTGTTGAACGATGTTGAACGAAAATAGAGATCAGCTCGTACTATTCCGGTCAACACGTCTGTGCAACATGGTTCAACATTTGTTGAGCAACAAATGTTGCACCCGGAATGTTTAACCGTGTGTCATCAGCTTTGCGAAGCTCGTTTCATCCCGACCAAGGGACTCATCAGAGATCTTTCCGCTTGGCAAACTCGTTGGGCATCACGCCCAAAGTCCCGTTCGCTGACAAAATTATGACAGCAATCTCGCTTTATATCGCATAAGAATTCCAGACCGCCCAAATTCACGAGTGAGAATTGACAATAAAGTTGAAAGTAACTTGTGAAAATACATTGTTCGTGGTTAGTCTTACGAAGCTTGTTTCATCCCAACCATGGGACTCTTCAGAGACCTTCCTGCTTGGCAAACTCGTTGGGCATCACGCCCAATGTCTCGTTCGCTGACAAAATGATGACATAAATCTCGCCTTATATCCCATAAGGATTCGAGACCACACAAATTCACGAGTGAAAATTGACAATAAAGTTGGCATGAAACGAGCTTCGTAAGACTAACCACGAAAAATGTATTTTCACAAGTAACTGTCAACTTTATTGTCGATGACAAAGCCAGCAACCGAATTCTCGTCACCCGGTGGACTTTTCCTTTGAAAATCCTGTGACGTCAAACGGTTGTTCCTTTTGTTGTGAAGAAAGCTTACCTTCGAACGAAAATGTGCTGTGCACACCGACCAAAAAGATGACAATAAGAAAATACTGTAAAGGAAAGAATGGCGAGGAAATTCGCGGATCGACACGAACGTATGAAAATTGACAGTTACACCTGTCGATCATAGTAAACGTTCGCGTTGTGAACAGATCTTCGCAAGTAAAACAAGAAAGATACATATGCCGTTGCATTGCTTCAAAGATAATTATCACACTTAAGTACACGAGCTTGAACCGTAAGGCAATGTTACTCCAACAAAGAAGCATATCACTATGTGGGAATATCCATACAATCTCTAGCGGAAGCATTTTGCATTGCAGTTTTAGAAAGTTGCTCTTTTCGAAAGACCATGTTACAAGCTGTTTCATTAGTCGAACCTACTAGTTATAGTGGCGGAAGTATGCACTATACGTTAATCAACATTACTTGATTATGATGAACGCTTCTTTGTACCACTCATGCTCTGATGACAAAAAAAAAACTGCCCTACCTGCATGTGTAAGTTGTGTCGACAATCCGAAAGCAATGTTTGTACATGTGGCAGAAAGAAAATGATATTGATAACGGAACTGAAATAAAATTGGGTACAATTTGCATAAAGTTGCACCACGGCCGCCCTCAGTTCTATTGTTTTCAAATCATTTTGTTTTCAATTTAATATTTATAGTTATATTGCACGCGGTAGTCCTTTGGTTTTCAGATTGAGAGAAAAGATCAAAAGTGAGTAGAAAACTCATTACTTGTAGTCGTGGTTGAAAGCCCCGTGTTGAGGTCGTGAAACCTGAATTCAAGTGAATCTATCCAACTACATTCAGAATTAGCTTATACCGAAAGGCAATTGGGGTTATTTTCGTCAATCCGGAATATAACGTTATTCTCGTAGGAAAAGAAAATTGTGTTCTCCGGAAAAAGTAAACACCATTCTTTGGTAGTCCGGATTCATTGGTTTTGCTTTTATATTAAACTGGAAGAGTATAAAAGCTGTATACCTCGCTGACTAGGGATGCCACACCAGGATGAGCCTCTCCTCAGTTTTTTAGAGCCGTAGACTAGAAATAGTCAGAAGAAATATCCTCGATTTCAAAAATAAAGGAATTTTGTTCGCAATAACCTATACTCCAAAAATACCTTACATTAATGAGTTTATCATTAAATAATTTTACCTGTAAATTTATAAATTTTCAGATGCTGACGAGATGTGAATCATCCCTTTTTGGTTGAGGCTTGTTAATCTCCTCTTCCGGTAGATTGATGTCAGGAAACTGTTGTTTGGGCAGCGCTCGTCGTTCTCGTCAACTTGGGTGGTGAATTTGACGCTGTTGTGCCAAGATCTCTTTAAGAAAGATATCTTGGAAAAGAGAGACAATTTTTGGAGAGCTAACCAAGATAAAACCGACATTTAGAACGGTGAAAAAGGCCTTACCTTTATGCAAATCGAATCATTGTTTAGCTAAATAACATCGAAACGGTTTTTTCTTTCCCTTACAATCGAGTATAATGAAAAAATCGGCTTCTTCGAAAGAAAACATCCAGGGGCAGAAATAATTTGTTAAATTAATGATTGTTTACAATACCACTGCGTGTTCATGAGGAAAGCATTGTTTTATCCCGCAAAAAAACGAGGACCTTTCAATATCATAACTGACTGGACGTAATTGAAAGTAACTCAAATAGGCTCAACGAAAAAGAAAAACAATTTTGAGATTAATTTGGGGGCCGAGAAAACTTTTTATACAGCACAGAGTAGTCTCGATAGAGGACGACCTCTACCATATCCATAAGGATTCCAGACCGCACAAATTCACGAGTGTAAATTGACAATAAAGTTGGCATGAAACGAGCTTCGTAAGACTAACCACGAAAAATGTATTTTCACAAGTAACTGTCAACTTTATTGTCGATGACAAAGCCAGCAACCGAATTCTCGTCACCCGGTGGACTTTTCCTTTGAAAATCCTGTGACGTCAAACGGTTGTTCCTTTTGTTGTGAAGAAAGCTTACCTTCGAACGAAAATGTGCTGTGCACACCGACCAAAAAGATGACAATAAGAAAATACTGTAAAGGAAAGAATGGCAAGGAAATTCGCGGATCGACACGAACGTATGAATATTGTCAGTTACACCTGTCGATCATAGTAAACGTTCGCGTTGTGAACAGTTCTTAGCAAGTAAAACAAGAAAGATACATATGCCGTTGCATTGCTTTCAAAGATAATTATCACACTTAAGTACACGAGCTTGAACCGTAAGGCAATGTTATTCCAACAAAGAAGCATATCACTATGTGGGAATATCCATACAATCTCTAGCGGAAGCATTTTGCATTGCAGTTTTAGAAAGTTGCTCTTTTCGAAAGACCATGTTACAAGCTGTTTCATTAGTCGAACCTACTAGTTATAGTGGCGGAAGTATGCACTATACGTTAATCAACATTACTTGATTATGATGAACGCTTCTTTGTACCACTCATGCTCTGATGACAAAAAAAACTGCCCTACCTGCATGTGTAAGTTGTGTCGACAATCCGAAAGCAATGTTTGTACATGTGGCAGAAAGAAAATGATATTGATAACCGAACTGAAATGAAATTGGGTACAATTTGCATAAAGTTACACCCCGGCCGCCCTCGGACCAAGAAGACCTCAGTTCTATTGTCTTCAAATCATTTTGTTTTCAATTTAATATTTATAGTAATATTGCACGGGGTAGTCCTTTGGTTTTCAGATTGAGAGAAAAGATCAAAAGTGAGTAGAAAACTCATTACTTGTAGTCGTGGTTGAAAGCCCCGTGTTGAGGTCGTGAAACCTGAATTCAAGTGAATCTATCCAACTACATTCAGAATTAGCTTATATCGAAAGGCAATTGGGTGTTATTTTCGTCAATCCGGAATATAACGTTATTCTCGTGGGAAAAGAAAATTGTGTCCTCCGGAAAAATTAAACGCCATTCTGGTGTAAACTGTGAGCTTCGAGGAACAGATAATGTCCAAGGACAAATATCCGAGCATATTTTCACGCCAAATGAAGGCTATTGTGTTTATTATCCTTCAAATATTTTTCGCAAATAAGCGGGCACAGATTAGTCTCAATAGAGAACGACCACTGTAACATCAAGTCAGCGGTTTCACCAGGCACATGGTGTCGGGAATAAAGGAGTGTTCTGTACATCCGCCATCTTGTGTGTGTTGTACCTTTGCGATAACACTTCATGGTATCAGAAGTGGGATGGAACACCTGAAACCGCCCGAGCCTCTACTATTGAGTGCGGCGACAAATAAAGCCGAAACATGGAGGTGCTGAAAAATATCCTGGGATCTCTACAAAGTTGCGAGCAGACTCGATCAAAAAGAATGTCTTGTTTGGACTTCAGAGATAGATCGGGATAAAATTGACATCAAGGCGGAACGGTCGACGAATTTTGTAGCGACTTGAAAACTCTAGCTAAGAACTGCGACCTTGGTCATAAAGAATATTCGTGGATTACGTCTATGTTCGTGCTGGGCCTCGAAGATCCACATTCAAAGGAAAGGCTTATGGAGAGAGAACAGAATTTAGAGAAAAGGTTACAAACTGCTCGTGTTGCCAAAACAATGGATGCGCAGGCGAGGGAGGCAACGGGTATTTCATGTCAAATGTCAGCTCTCAGCCCGCAGCTAGAGATTCAACATCTTCCTGAGGATATGTGCTGTTCCCAAGAAGGCCGTCATCTAAGCGTTCCCAATAACATCTCGATTGCTAGGTACACACAAAATCTTTCGAGGCTGATCAAAGAGCCTCTAATGATATAGCACCACAACTACTACTTCAAAAGCTAAATCGCTCAATCTTCCAAACGGCGGTCATTGCAGCCTTTCGATTATCCGGCGCAGCTACATCACCTGCACCATTACCTAAGTACCATTGCTTATCTTTCAGAACAAGGGTGACATCTGACCTGTTTTGCGGTACCCGTTTATAAGCGATGATAGTGTTGTCCCACATCAGTTTCACCTGGTCATTCTTGATCAATAGCAGAGGATGGTGCTCCTACCCCTTTCTTCCACTTTTAAGGCCAAATTTCCTGCTCAATTGACAATGGACTCTTAATGCTACTTTGTCAAGGCACTTTCTGTACTCAATCAGTGCGCTAACCTAATGTATCCACTCACTGTCTGCCACATTCTCCGAAGATCCTTTGCACTGCTGTCTGCACAAAGAAAATTGACTTGTTTTGCGGATGTGGCACTTGACCGAGTTGGTTCTCAAGGCGTAATCTTGCGCAGCGCATATCAATGCGATTCTTCAACGGCAATTCTTCTATATCCCTGACAAATCCACCATGGAAAGGCCTGTCAGTCTATTCGCTAACCATTCGTTCACAATAATTTCTTTGGTCGAGCCCACAATCCTTGCCCCTCACCTTACCACTGCTTTTATTGCATGCGCAACAACCGCTAGTCATATGATAATACATGTACTTTCTTTTACAAAAAAAGACATTATTTCAAGTGAAACATATTTTGCTGTGAGTCATGTTGAAAAATGTTTGGTTTGTGCCCCGGGAAAAAAGTATTCTTGAGTTTTGCTAACGGACCTAAACTAAATAAACTTTAAACTTAGTCAACGGAATTAACTGAATTTGTAAACTAATAAAATTAATAACAACACATTGAATCACTCTAAATAGCCCACCCTCAACCACTGGAATCGCGAGCCGTGAAACAATTTTCATATATGAAAATCCCGTCAAAGCTGAAATTCATCTGATCAGATTACTACGATAAGCAGTGCGAATTTCCATAACAAAAAAAAAGAGGTCGAAAAGCCTGTCTTTTGAAGGTGGGCCTTTAAGCTTATGTAGATGAGCACACTGACGCGCTTATCTCAGCCAATCAAATGACAAACTTTTCACAGACCAAATCATGTGTTTTTGATGACAGGGCAAGTAGAATACCCGAAAAAAAAAAACGTTTTAGAGCATAGTAAAAGTACCAACAAACACAACCCACACTTTAGCTGCAGTAGGGAAGTCAATCTGGGGCACAAGCCTATAGCTCTCATCACATGTACTGCGCCAAACCCCGCTAGATTTAAGGACACAAACACCCACTCGTGTCCATGCATAGTGATACTCGCTTCAACCAAACAGCTCAACTTGGGTGGTACACGTGCTTTAGTTCCCGTAGCCATAAAAAAAAGGGTAAAACGCCATGTATATCGAGCTCATGTGTGAGCGCGCGAGTTTCAATGCACGCGCTGTAGAAGCGAACTGACGAAACAGACCAAGTGGTGCATCGTCACAAACAAAGTAAAAGACATCTGTTCAGGTTGTCGCGATCACTTTGGTAAAAAAAGATGGACAGTGGAATGCGATCATCTTTAGTAAGCTTACTTACAATCATCATCCTTTGTATCCCCACCGCTGCGATTGTTTCAATCTCGTTACTGATTTGTCTGCTCGATATATGCTCCAGTGCTTTGGACAAGATCTTTGGCCTTGTTCAACTCGAGTTAGAGTTATTCGATGAGCTGCATGGGTGTGAAGATAACGAGGCGATCGTGTGGGATAAACATGGCTTGTTCATAGCCTTCATCAAAGGCGAAGATGTGCAAGACCTCCGCCAGAAGAAAAAATACCTCAAACCTAAAGAAACAATGAAGCGTCCAATAGATGCCAGACAATTTTGCTTAGAAAATCGTTCCGCTGGACGACAATCATTAAAATCTTTCCTTGCTCACACTGACTTTTCTGATCAAAGCAGTCGTTCTTCTGGTGTTGCGTTTACTCCCAGG
>NC_090872.1:34877396-34922396 GCF_036669935.1 Montipora foliosa
CAATAACGTGATATGTCTGGGTCCATTCACGAAGTCCTAAGAACTTTTTGAGCACAAGAAGCTTCACGAAAAGAGGAAATTACGACACCCGAAAAGCACACAAACAGTTTCCCGGCGGCTTCAGAAATATACGCCATATCTACGCGTGTTTGACTCGGCTTTAACTTAAAACAGAATCGATCCGAAAAGTTAAGAGCAAATGGATAATTTAACCAAACGCCTTCTTCAGAAAAGATAATGTAAACAAATCAAAATGTCAATTATGATAGAAATATAGAGTTAGGAGGGCCTAGGGTTAGGGTTTAACCCAGGAGATATAGGACAGAGGGGATCGGACTAAAATGTAACTCAAGGTGCGTTCGATTGACGGTATTCCGGGATAGGAATACAGTACAAGGAATAGAAGTCAAAAATCCTTCGTTTTTACGGAGATTCACCTTAAAATTGTCAAACACCTGATAAAATGCTATTTTCAACATTTCTTTATTATCCTCGTTGCTTCAAACCATCACTCTACGTATTCTTATTCCGGAATAGGGACAATCGAACGCACCCTAAATTAAAACGAAATACCGATGACACATGTGCACCTTAAGGTATCCATATATACATACAAAACAGCTCTTACAAACCTAGGGATGCGCTGTAAGTTAAGGTTCGCGTTTTTTTTTTTAGTTGAATTTAAAGCCTGAATGCGAAGAAAAAGAGCCATAAACTAAACAAGAAAAATACTGTATGACTAGAGAAAACTATGTTAGAAAGATATTTATTGCATCTATAAATATTTAAATCAAACAACTTTAACGAACTTTGAAATTTTGGGAGACGCAGTGGAGTACGCTGTCGGTTGGGTAGGCCAACTATGTCAGAGACCCTTTGATGTAAGTCAGAAAGTAACGCAATCGTTAACAATTTGCAGGGGTCTGGACGCAGCTCTACGACGGCGATGCATTGACGGCAACGTCACCTCAAAATATGATTTTGCACTATCGTTACTCTATCACGATCATTCCATCTCGTTCACGTCGCACAGTGTCGGCGAAATGATTGTTTCGTGGCGTTGTCGTCCCCGTAGCCGTCGTCGTTTCTTAAACTCACGGAAACAAAAGGGCGTTATCCTAAACACAACAGATATGCATCCCAATCTCGACCCCAGAGTTCGTCTCTTGATTGAAGGAGAGAAGAGCTCTGGGGAACCCTGAAACAAAGTGTTTTCTCATTGGTTTTTGTGAAGAACAATCAAAAGCGTCTCTAATTCGTGCATTCATGTTAGCATTAGGAGTGAGCAGGCGATGTAGGGTTCAAAGAGCCAAATTTTGGCTATAAGAACCCTACGGCGCATGTTCTCCTACACTGAGTTTCCAAAGAGCCTTGGGTCGATCCGAGGCTCCGGTGACGAGAATGATACGCATCCAATATCGTCCAATGAAATGAGAGGTTGAAAAGGGCTGGGTGGTATCCGACTTACAGTGCGGACGATCTTTAGGACCCGGAAAAAATCCAATCGATTGCAATTATTGCGATTAATTCACGCCAAAAGCCATCTCACTACAAAGGCAACTATCAAACTGATTCCAAATGATCAGAAACATGGAAAAGAACGGCAATGTGAGAATGACGCAGATGGCACTGCTTTTCTTTGCATGGAAATATACGACCCTGTACACTTATGAAACATTTTTACATCTTCGAACAAAGTGGTGTTTCAATACAAGCTCGTCTTCTTCATGATGCGAAGGAATTCTGCTTCGTTGATTTCCCCATCGCCGTCCCTGTCGGCTTCGTCAATCATTTCCTGGGAAAACAGAGATTATTATTTTTACTTTAAACGAAATTCGAAAAAAATACGACTGAAGATCATTTTAAGAACTTTCTCAGGAAAGTTAACCCTGAACTGAACTCGAAATATGAAACCGATAGCGACTTCTTGAGGTCGATCCAACATGAAGATGACCCTAAGCAAACTCCCTAGCTTGGCTAGTAAATACTGTAACCAGTTCCTCTGCCTATTCAACGAAGAAACCCACCAAAGTCAACATAAAATTGTCCCTTTAAAGCCACAAAGAAGATTTCATGATGATTTTCTCCATTGCACGTTTGCAACACGAACATGATATAGTACGGACATTTTTTTTTGTTTCTTCTCACCCAAAGGAAAAATATACAAAGATCGATCACTGTCTTACTTGTAATTCTTCGTCCGTTAAATTTTCGCCCAGTTCTTTGGCGACTCTCTTGAGATTTTTAAATGAAATTTTTCCCTGTGAACAAAACACATTGACATCACGTACATGTATGCTTAATAACGTGTCGAGCACATCGTGGTGTACACTGGCAGAAAAACAAAGCGTTTCCGAAAGATGCGCTGGGAATTAAAAGCAGTTGGGTATTACAGCGGTTTATCCCCTCAACGACATTTCTTCATATTTCGAGAGTAAGATTTAGGTGCACGTCAATTAAATGTTTCCATGACGAAATCGGAATTAAACCGCCGCCAAGAGAACAAAGACTACTGTCATAGATACATTTCATTGACGTCCACCAGAAACCCATAAGGGTTGAAACGTGCAACGCGCGTTCACAGCTTCCGAATATTCAGTGCGAACTGATTGGTTGAATGTTTCAGTGCTAAGTACAATATTTGGAAACCCCTCGCTCTTGTTGTTCCAAATATGGTACTTAGCAAATTGAATATTCGGAAGCTTGCTTCCCAGCACACAAGGGGCCGTTACACGTTTCAATCCTTATATATGGGTTTCTGCGTCCACCTAAATTTGAATTTCGAAACATGAAATTCTCCGATCTGCTGTGCATGGAAAATGGCCAGAGATAAAACGAATTTTGCGGGGTTTGCGGAATGACGCAATCCGAGGCCATTCAGTGCTTTCTGTGAGTTAGATCTATCTAACACAACTAATTTGGTAGATTAAACGATGCAATTTCCACCCTTTCACTTCTTACGGTACTCTAAAAACATCTTGGAACCGATGCACAAATAATTTGCGTTAAACAAGTATAATTCGGTTGACACAACATCATTAAAGGTAAACATACACTTCCTGAAAAAAATCAGTTCTTAGCAAACATTGTTCTAGAGAGGTACATTTTCATACAGCTTCATTTGTACCATTACTTATTACTTTCGGGTTGGCCTGCTGCCGGAGAAAGGATAGCAAGTTTTCTAAGTGACGTGTCGGGCACACAGGCTAATTCCTTTACTGCATGAACAATTCTTTAGAGAGACCGGTTGAACAGATTGCTCAAGGAACTACCAAATGATTACAAAACTGAACAAAATTGTTCCGACTACATATTGTGACATTTACATGAAAACAGCATCAGCGGTCTACACGGTCTACACGGTCCACCACAGCTTTTTCACGAAAAATTATAATGACATCACATTTTTTGCTGTTGAGATGGCAGACCGTTGGAAAATGGAATACACGGTGTGTACAGGATTTCCAACTGTGTAAACGTTGTTATGAAACATCTATTAATGTATAGGATTGAGTATACTACTATTGAAAGTAGTTGAATTGTGCCGTCTAAAAGGTAAGATTTTCAACTGTAACGCCATCATTACAGTTTACGTCGCGTGTAGGAACACAATTAATGGTATTGTGTCACATACATGCATGTAAATATAATAAGCGCCGTGTGTAACTTTTGGAGCATCAATTCTGTTGGGGAAAGTACAAATGTACTTTGCTCACTTTCGTATTTGGTCCGGCGTTCTCTGCTAGCTACAAAACGGGCCAAACGCTTAAACATTGATGTTATCGTGTTCTCAATAATATCCTTTGGCGTTGAGTACAGTGTGATTTGCACTTGGCGTGCAAACTCTTGACTTGTTTCGGAGCTTATACGCTACATGTATCTAACGCTTGTCGCTTGTTTAAGTTGCCGGCTTACTACATAAAAAATAATTATTCTCTATAGGATTCAAATCCGGATTGCCAAAGAATAGGGATCATTCAGATAATCTCGGAGGAAAGGAGTAAAGACTTCCTCAAATTTAGTCCGTTAGACAATAACTACAATAAAAGCCCTAAAATGCCCCCTTCCCCTTCCCCACCCAAAGCAATGTTGTTTATGAGAAGACTTTTTGGCATGGGTCGGTTAAAAATGGTACGCGTACCATAAAAAAAAGCTGTGTTTCTAAAACACCCTTTAAAAGGTTTATTGGCTCATTTATTGTCTGATTTGATGTGTTTACTATAACTCACAGCGACCGATCAAAGCATGACATCTTCTCTTTCTTCGGGGAGAAATCGCTGGCAAGTGTATTCAAAGTGACTGCTGCCGCCGGCATCCGGCTTCTACTATTAGACACTTTGAAGTGCAATTTTATACCAGGGGCCAGTTGTTCAAAGCCTGATTAAGCCAATCCTGGGTTATTGGAAATTTAATTGCAACTAATTTATAAAATTACACGTTGGTGATTTCAATGGCCAACTACAAACCTTGGTTGCTGTTTAATGTCGGCTCAGCATTAATCGTCTTTCGAATAACTGAGCCCAGGGGCGCGGGTCAATAAGACCTGACCGAAAGGATATGTAAGGGTTATAATAATCAGATGTTTTGAGGAATACAGAAATAATGTGGATTTTTGTTCTCTTAAGCAACCTACCGACGCCGAAGAGCACAAAAGGATAGAAAAAGACAGGGACGGGTACATGAGACTCTTGGGGCTGGACACACCTTCATTCTTTAACCTTGGAACCCTTGCCTCCGAGTTCGAACGCGTTGACAGCAGCTTTGAAACCGCAGATCTGATTAGTTCAGTGCTTCGAAATCTGCATACTCCAGATCCAGACGCCGCTATAGGCAGTGACAACCCGGTAACCGCAAAACAAGTTGAAATTTTGGAAAACCAGAAGACTCTTCTGCACAACCAGCAGTGGCTTGATCAGACGTTAGGGACATCCTCTCCTTACTGCCCGCAAAAGCACCAGCTGTTCGCACCTTTTCAAAGTCAAGTCCAGTCATCCCGGTACAGGCGACAGTCCCTACTACGGCAGTTTGACCACTGACTCTTTCTTCCACACCGTCTACCTCGTTGCCTGCCACTCCGTCAGCCGTTTGATCTGCCACATCATGGGTTGGTTCCATGGACGAGAATACGTTGGATGCAGACTACCTGTTCCAGTTATCCACGAGGTCAAGGTCGCGCGCAAATTTCGCAGTGTATACGTTAAAAGAACTATTCAACCCTTACGAATTGCAATGAAGAAATATCGCGGGAGTTCGAGGCAAGGAAAGAGTTGACCCAAAGAAATTAGGAAAATTGTGCAAAAACTATTACCTGTTCCGACACCAGACATTGAAAAGGGTGGAGGGAACGCCACAAAGCGATGGATGAGTTTTTACGCCGACCTACCTGGCGTTGTGAAAGAGCTATTTAAGGGAAAATCAGTCGTTGTCTTTTTGATGTATGTGTCCATGATTTTTTTCACTCTTTGTTACAATTTTTGTGTTAAGTCAATAAAAACGTGTGTTTTTTTTTACTTGCGTGTTTAACGCATGTAAATTGAGTGTAAATTGCGTGCAATATGGCGTCTTTTCGCGCAGGAAACACGCGTGTAATGCTGGCATACCCGCGGCCTGTACTGTATGGTACCCCTCGTCCCCTCCCCCCAACTCTGGAATACCATACAGTGAATTCAAAAGAATCCTTGCTCTAAAATGTTGTAAAAACGTGTTTTTTTTTTTACTCGCGTGTTTTGCGCATGTAAATTGAGTGTAAATTGCGTACAATATGGCGTCTTTTCGCGCACGAAACACGCGTGTAATGCTGACATACCCGCGGCCTGTACAGTATGGTACCCCTCAAGGTCTACAGTTCACGGCCAGTATTTGGTAAACACTGTTCTTCCTGCAGTTTACCCCGTTTACAACCTGACAGATTTTACATTTAAGAGTCTACAGTGTATTACAGATTCATGGATCTTTTCCTTTTTTCATTTTGCAACAACGAATTAAGATACCATATGCATCAAACTCACCGTGTTATCATCATCGAATAACTTAAAAGCTTTTAGAATTTCCTCTTTGGAATCTTTTTCGCTCTGCAAAGTAAGAAAAAACGTAATGAACACCTCAAGGCCACATACAGTGAATACAGTATTTTCTTTCCCTACAGCCAAGAGACTGGGAAACGATTTCAACATCCGATTCGGGCAATGATAGTTCGATTACTCAAGGACATTCACAATTAGATTCTTGCCCAAATCGTTTGCCCCCACAATCTTTAGCCTTTTACATTGTTGAAAACCGAGAGCTGATTTGATGAGAAAGAATACTGTTAAAATGCCTGATACTAAAATTTTATTTGAACTTTGCATTCTTTTTCGATATAGCCTGTTCCAGGCTCTCGCAGGGTTGGGACGAGCGAAATTGTGGCAAGGACGAGAAAAGGTCGAGCGAAGACTCCTGCCGCCCCACGACTACTCCCTTCTTAACTTGACCTTTTCTCGCCCGCGCCACAATTTCGCTCGTCCTTACCAGTCGAGAGACTAGAACTGGCTATTTTCAATACAACAGTTGGATAATTGTTCTACTTGACTGCGACAAGGTACAGGGGCACCCAACGTCGATTTTCGGAAAATATCTGTTCGGAAGACGATTTGAGATCTAGAATTTTCGGAACATTTGTTATAAAATTTCTTGCTTGCCTGCCTCTCCTATGATTTTCGAACACTGTAAAATACTGTAATTGCCCGGATTTTTACGCTAAAAAGGTCACCTAGAATTTCCGGGAGACTTTTTTCTGGCTGAAATTTTCGAAAAGGTAAGTTTTGATCCCTAAAATTTTCGGATCACTAGGCTTTCAGCTAGGAAATCCGAACAAATGAAAATTTTTAGGGGTTAAAAAGATACCTATATCTACCGTTTAAATACTAAAATACGTGTGACAGTGCTGTGTTTAAGTTGTTTTGAACTATATTCTTGCTGGGTGCGCCTGAACGTATAAAGCAGGCACAGCCCTTGAACACTTTTTTTACGAACAAAAAAAAACTAATGCAATCGTTTCACTCTTAAAGTGAACAAGTTACATGTACGTCTTTTTTCATTTGCTGTTGTTGAAATGTTCATTACCATAATGTACATGTAAGTACCTAGTTACAAAAAAAGCATGACGGGTATTATTTCAAATCCTGTTAATACATGTACATGTATATGTAAAATTATAATGTAAGGGAAATAACTTTAAATTATATATATGTAATATTTCTGACAGCTGAATTGAAGAGCACTATACAACAGAGTCGACAAAAGCACTCTGAAAATCTTACCATTTTTGCCGTCATCATTTGAAGAAACTCATTGAAATCGATTGTGCCTGGGAAACAAAGTAATTTCCAAAGTTTTCATCACACCACAAAAAAACTAGAATACAAGTTTTCAACTAACACATTCAACAAAATACAGTACAATACAATAACTTTATTTAAGAAGGGAAACGTAACAACCTTTTACAGTTTTCTAACTTATGACCCCGACAAAATTGTTGGGGAAGTTTGTAGTTTGTAGTTTGGAGAATTGGACTCAATCATGCATATTATTAAATGCTGGATTACAAAATATGCAAAAAAAAATGTATGTACATGTATTTATATTGTCTACAATTGGCTGTACAGTTTAAGCAAAGGAAGGAAAACCATGGCTTTAGCTCACTTTCTTTGATACTATTCAAGGATACAACAGAACTATGTACATGTAACTACAGTGTTAGGAATACTCAAGTCACATGTACAACTGTACTGTAAATGTTGTTTTGGGAATTATTATTATTATTATTAATTTTATTTTGAAAATGAAAAGAATAGCACCCAAATGAGCAAACGTGACATACATACACGTACATGTATATGTTATTGAAATTGCAACCATTGTAAACTTGGAAAAAAATCAGAGTTTCTAGATGGGATTTGAACCCACAACCCTCTATGATCAAGTCAGAGAGTCTCCAGATAGAGTCTCCAGTAGCTCAGTGGTTTGAGCATCTGACTAGATCACAGAGAGTTGTGGGTTCAAATCCCATCTGGAACTCGGATTTTTTGCAGAGTTTCCAATGGATGCAGCTTTGAAAGGAACAAAAGTCTGTTTATTCTGCTCCTGATAGCAGAATAAATGTGTCTGGATTACCAGCACTACATGTATGTGTTTATTTGGAATAACTATGAATAAACTGCCTCTTATAACCCCTGTACAAAGACAAACAAACAAACAAACAACAAGCACGGCTGTTACAGCTGTACAGGTGTAGGTTGATTTCGAGTCAAGTTGAAGCCAGTGAATACTACAATTGGCATTTGACAACCAAATTACAGTTATATAAAGAGTAGACAATAAAATGAATAAATAAAGTTATAGTTCACTAGTAATTTTCTAACTTTTGGATACCCAAGAGGGCTTACGGTGTATCTATGTACATGCAAGGGGCCCTATGACTTTGCTGGGTTGAAAGCAGCATTTAATGTTTCTGATGTTTTGGCATGATTTTCATGTGCCTAATACCACTGGTCGCAAAGTCTTACTGACAATAATATTCCTCATAAGATCCTACAGTGAACATGAAGGTTCCCTTTGCAAAAGATCAGCCATTGGCAAAACCCGGATCAGACCGGATCAATGACAAAATTCCTGCTAAAAGCAGACCTTCACCAGACAACGTGCTTAGGGGGGATAAGTCAAATTCTGTGCCTTTCTCCTTTGTGTAGTTGTCTCCTCATTTTTTGGGCCTCATTGAAATGTTTTTTTTTCCCCAGAGGTGATAACAAATTCCGAAGTAAAATTACATGTATGAAAGATACGAAGTGAAGAATTGTCGTCAATAAGCAAATTGACTGTGTATGCAACTGTCTTCTTCTTCAAACATGAAAACTGACAATTGTTTACCTTACCCCAGTCCCTGACAATTGTACAATAGCCTGATTTAGCAACAGAACAACCCATCCTCTACCTCTGAAATGACAATTATCAGCTATTTCTAATTTTCCCTAAATTGACTGTTATCCTCAATAATATAGAATGCTTAGCGCTTGATAGGGATTATGGGAAATGTATACCTATTTTTAAAATCTGAACCGCAGTGCATGAACTTCCAGGACTTGAACCCGGGAAAGTTCACGTAAACACTAGACTACCACATTGCTAACTGCCCAAACATTATTATTTTTTAATAATTATGTATTTTTTCTTCCAAATGCCACTGTAAGCATGTATTATCACCCACTAAAAACATGTTTAAACAGGAGAAAATGTTGGTAACCAAACCTCAAGAGAAAGCTAACCATTTTAAAATCAAGCACTGGACTTCACCACTTGTCAGCAATTACATGTACTTGATATAATAATACTAATTAGTGTTGGTAAATAATCGGTACAATTGTCAGCCAGTTAATCTCTAGTGGTTAAGTGGATAAAAACGTTTCCTTCAAAGTGGGTGCTCCGGGTTCAAATCCTGTCCAGGAATGCAACTTTTACCACAAGTCCTGGAACAGAGTAATCTAAATTAACGATAACAGTCAATCCTGGGACTGGGGTAAAGCAAAGAGTTGTTGTCAGTTTTCATGTTTGAAAAAGTAGACCATTGCATACAGTCAATTCGCTCATTGACGACAATTTGTTACACCGCATCTTTCACAATTCCGCTTCGGAATCTGTAATCACATCTGGAAAAAAAAACATTTTGATGAGTCTCAATAAATGAGGAGAAGACTACACAAGAGACAAAGGCACAGAATTCAACCTCTCCTCTCTTCAGCACGTTTTTTGGTGACCGTCTACTCTTGGTGAGAATTTTGTTATCGATCCAGTCTGCGTTTTCTCAATCCGATCAGATCTGATCCGGTCCGGCAACGATCCGTTCTGATCTGGATTGTGCCAACAGCCAAAAAGATCAATCCTTTTTAGAATGCAAGTTCTTTTTTCAGAAAGTTAACCTACAGTATTAATTTTTATCCTGTTACTGTTACACTGGAATAGGAATTGCTATCAAAAAATACCCAACCTTCATGAATGAATGAATTTACTGTAATTGTTGCATTTTACAATGTACATTTAGTAATATTATTAATAATTATTATTTCTACTGATGTGTGTACCTGATCCATCTTTATCTATGTCTGATATCATTTTCTTGATTTCTTCCTTTTTGGGTTCAAAACCGAGTGCTCTCATGGCCACCTAGAAACAAGTAACGTCCATTCATACTTGAAGATGTGAACATCTGTACATGTGTATTTAACTTTTTCGACTTGGTGGGAAAATTATAAATGTATATATGTAGGTGGGGAAAACATCAACTTTATAGAGTATATTCTCCACTTGCACTCTTTTGTTGCTTCTAAGCTTGAGACTTAAAAATGATTGTGTCATGTACAGTATACTCTAAGTGTGACACACATTGAATGGCCTTTGTCTTGTCCACTGAAAAGTTATTATAAAAATAATACATGACTTGCATGTACATGTACCTTCAGTTCTTTAGCATCAATTGTCCCTGAGCCATCAGTATCAAAAAGGTCAAATGCTTCCCTGATTTCTTGCTTCTGCTCTTCCGTAAGTTCTGGTTTGGGCCCTGATATAAATAGTAGCATTTGGCAATAAATGATGACAGTTTATTATTGTGTGAAAAATGTACAATTTACATTATCACACTTACACCAGGCCGGCGCTTACATGTATCTTCGGTTTCTGTAGCATGAAGCGACTAGGAGTATTTCTACTCCCCCCTGGATGGGATGCTAGTCCATCGCAGGGTTACCCCCAGGATTTTGGCCAGTACCCATTTTATACACCTGGGTGGAGTGAGGCACAGTGACAAGAACACAACACAATGTCCCAAGCCAGGACCCGAACCCGGACCACTCGATCCGCAGTCGAGCACACTGACCATGAGGCCACCGCGCCTCCCTTAGGCATTGGATATTAACTAAAGGTAAAAAACAAATTGAAAGTGGTTCAGCATTGTCTGTACTAGTGGTGGGAATCGGTTGAGATTTCACATTCGATCATCAGAAATAATCAGATTGCTCCAACCGATCGATCATCGATTATAATCGGAAAAATCTACCAATATAAAGCATTCCACATATTTTTCATCTAAATAGAAGTCAAAGTGGGCCCTTCCTTCACTTGATGAAAACCAAAATATTCCCACACTTTTGACCTGGCGTTTCCAGGATAGCGAAAGATCTCCAACTCGTCCATTTTAGCCACCATGTTAGACTCGTCAACAACATGTAAGCGAGGCATGTCTGAGAGAGGACACTGGGAATTGGGGAGAGATTGGGGAGAGCGAAACAAACATTTTCAAGCCAAAACAAACAATAATTATTGTTCATGTCGGATAAGAGGTGACTTTATCTTCCTCTGGTGATTTGTAAATACATTTGAGATCTATTTCAAAACTTATTTTGGACGGTAGTGATACTACAAACACGAAACAGTGAGCTTGTAATTTATGTTTTGGTTCAGTTGTTTACGAAATACAAAGCGGCTTAGCATGCCACATCTTTCAAATAAGCGTGAGGTATTTGAAGTGACAACAACACAGCGAACAGGGTACCGCCAGGTAAATTTAACACAGGCAATCTTAGATTATATCTGCTGTTGTGACTTAGAAGTTAGAGTCCATGAAAAAAGACAACTCACACAAGAGTTGACAATACTTTTATTTGTCCCCAATAAATTTTTAATTTTTCCGCGACAATCGATTATGAAAAAAGCAAAATCGATTGTCGCGTCGCTTGAACTTTTCGATCAGTTTTCGATTATAATGAATCATCGGCCCACCACTAGTCTGTACTCTTATAAACAACGATAAATTATTCGTCATCACAGTGGTCAAAATTTGTTGTGGACTCACTGACTAGGCTGTGCCTTGTGTGTGCCCAGTGAGTCCACAGTAAAAATTAATATTAATTTTGACCACTGTGATGACGAATATCGTTGTCGGTAAGAGTACAGACAATGCTGAACCACGTTCAATTTGTCAAGTTGACCATATACATGTAGAAGTGTTCAACACAGCTAGAGCTGGTAGTTATTTTCCCCTTACACTTACATGCTATAATATGGACTTCTTTGCCAGAATTCCCCAATAATCCAAACTGGGTACAACGACATTTGACTTACAATTTGTGACCCCTTCCCTTCTAAGAGTGACATTTAAGATTCTGCTCTGTCTAAAACCCAACACTTTTATTCTTCAATGGGGGCCACTCTAAATAAATGTAGGGGTTAAAGGGTTAAGAACATCCAGGTCCACTCGAAAACCTTTAACACTTTCCCAGCTACAGTACATAAGAATGACACTTGTAGATTTTACTCTAATACCAGACGATTTTAATCGCCAATGGGTACCAATTGCAATGTAAGGGGTTAAAGGGTTACATGTACATGTATGTCAGTAAACATGATTTTAAAGGCTCAGGGATAATAAAAGTACAGTATTTGTAGCTGGAGTTCTTTCCATAACTATGGTGAATTTTGATACTGAAATTGGCCTTCTGCACTAAGAACAAAAAACACAATGTCTTTACCAACAGTACAATACAGTCCTGTTACTAAAACTTGTTACTATATTGCTTTTAAGAACAGATTGTAGTGTAAGTTAATGCATGAAATAAAGCAAAGGAGATTCAAGTCCCTACATGTTTTAGAGCTAAATATAGACATGGAATTGTTGCTTTTGACTTACTGTAGAAGAATCAAAGTTAATAGAGGGGTCCGAATGGTTATGAAACCCCCCAAATTTCTTTGTTGTAGGTTTTTGTTTTCTTTTTTGTTTACTCCGTACTGAGGAACTAACCAAAAGAAACATCTTGGTTACGTAAATCATGCATAGTGTATGAGCCCAAAACAAAAGATTGTACACGGTAGTGGACTTTTCAACCTAAATCTTGGCATCTTTGCTTGCTCCTTTGATGTTTGCCGAGCTTCAAAATCAGTCCCCGCAATCAACTGTGTGTAGAAGCTACATGTACATGTAGTGATTCTACAAAGAAATAGGGGGTCCAGATATGCCACAGGCTATTGAATGTTATGGCCCATTTGGTAAAGACAAATGCATCTTGAGATCCAATCATGCACCACTTACACCTTACTGTTCTACATGTATAAAGATTATACAGTACATGTATGCTGTAATTATAATTATGTGCGATAATAACTGGTCAAGATGAAGCTACTACATGTATATTTAATTTAAAGGTTTTGAATGCCACTTCATCATGTATGATTTAACTTTCAATCAACATAAGAAAGATACACACCTGTCTTTTTTCTCTGTCCTGTCGATAAAGCTCCTTTTCTGTATGATGCAGCCTAAGAAGTGTTATAGACAATTAAGTCCATGCTACATAATACAGAATAATAACTTAAACTTGGTGACAAAAAGAGAAAATTCATGCTTTGTGCTCGATTTTGAGTATAAAATTCCAGGAGTATTCAAGGAGTTTTCAAGAACCAGGAATTGAGTTTTCAAGGAGGCTTTAAACATTTAAGAAGATTGCTATGCCATACATGTATAGTGTTTCAGTGTTTTCTTTGCAGAAAAAGCCAACCTTGATATTCCTTACCATATCCTGCAAGTTAAGTGCATGCACAAGCATTTTAATTTTCGGTTTTAATGTTTCCCTAATTGTCAATTTTGGGCTCAATTTTTGAAATGTCCCTTTAACTTAGCATGATGCAATCTCAACAATTCTCACCCAAGAAAAAATTCAAGAAGTTTTCTACAAAATCCTTTTTTTAAGGGCTTTGCAAGCACCCTTGAAGTCCAAAATAAAATTCCAAGGCTTTTCAAGGACTTCAAGGAGTAGCAGGAACCCTGAACATTATATCAGGGAATGAAGTAAAATCATTGTTTCAAAGAAATCAATCTTATCATTTAGCCTGATTCATTTCAGATATGCCAGATCAAAAGTTCTCAAATTGGACAGTGGAAACGTATGAAACACTTAACTCTTTTACCTATTAATTCCAAATTACATGTATTGTATATTGTACTTGAGACCTAATACAATTTTCTACATGTATACATTTTTTTTTGTCTCAATAGATAGTGTCCTTGTATGAAGTGAAATGAAACATCCAGTACTAAACTTCAAAAAATAACTATTGACAGTGCATGCACCAGGGGTAAAAAGAATAGGTTTAATTCCAAACCAAGGGCTACAAATTTATGAGCTTTTCAAGATGTGACAGAAAAATTAATGATAATTTATCAAACATAAAGATAAAAAGAGAAATAACTGAACACCATGTGGCGTTGTTCTCTGAGCTGCTAATTAAACAAATAAAAGAAGGCAGATAATATCCGTTGAAACGTAGAAACATTGAGATGGATGCAGAATTGATCAACTCTTGGAGTGATTTGATAACTGCGCCAGCTGATTTCGAACTGCATGCAAGACCGAGCATACGTTGTCCTTACAAGTTGAAACTCTGAATTATACGGGAAACTCTTAAACCACACAGATTTTGCTTACAATTCATTTACGTGAGAGCATTACAAGCTCAAATGGAAGCGAACGCTTTACGCTTTACTTCTAAGGAGCAACACAAGAATTCCATTTTCAAAATACATTTTTACAAGACATGGATTGGAGGTTAGAAGCTTGTTTGCAACCGCCAGGCCAAGATGCAAATGCGCGTCAACGCGTGGGCTTCGACAAGGGATCAACGTCTTAGTAAGTAGTTTACTGGTCCAATTTTATAATTCCCGGTGTTTACTCTTCCTAACGATCATGTACAAGATTTGAGTAATATCAACACAACACAAGCTTTTGTTTGCAAATTCTGCGTACAGTCACCGAAAAGCTCAGCCACAACCAACTTTCAATCGGTGCTAAAACTACTTACCATTTCTCCGATGCTATGCGTCTGTCAAATAGGCAGTGGAGATTCTAGAAAATGTCGATGCAAAATTGAGTTTTCAGAAAGTATGTTTGTTTTTCCGCGGTCTGACAACATGTCCGATCAAGGCTCGCAACGCATTCTGGGCTTTCCCGCCTTCAGTGAAGCGAGAGAAGCCTGGGGCCCCGTTTCTCGAAAGTTAATTTTGGGTGTATTTGAAGGACCTCGTTATTGGGAAAAATATTATTTTGTTCGATCGGGTCTTGTAAATCTGTTGAAAGACCAGCTTTCTAAAAAAAAGCGGATCGTAGTTTCACAATTAGCTTTTTGGGCCCGGAAAGTTAGCGGAAACGGGGCCCCGAAGATAACAATAATCCTCGAGAGTGAATCAAAATAATTACGGGAATCATGCAAAATCTGGCCTTGAATTAGCCTCCTTCGCAGACATTCTTTTGGCTCGTCACCCAATCTTTTCTTTCCTCCTCCCCGACGAACGTGGCTCGTTGAGGAGGATAGATTGCGTGACGAGTCACAAGAATGCATAGGATTTTGTCCATGTCGGGTAAGGATTTCAATTAACAATCCAAAAATCCGTTTTCGGATTTTGTGTTCGATTGGGAATCCGAAGATCCAGATTTTAAAATCTAAATCCAGATTTCTGACAGTGACTCGTTTTTAAGCGACATGGTGACTTTAGAGCGGTGTTGCTATTGACTTCTGTGGCTTAGTAAATGATGACGTAAATCAAGTATCAACAACCTTGTTGACAAACTTCAAAGAATTTCTGATAAACATGCACCTAAGCGTTGCCTGATAAGGGACGGACCATAGAAAAGTGATGGGTGGGATGGGAAAAAAACCCAAAAAAAATTCATGCAAGGGAAAATGCCAAGAAAAAAAATTCACGCAAAGAAGAAGGTAAAGACAAAAATTCATGCAGAAGGAAGGTCCAATTGTGACTTTTATTTACAGTGCATTACACAAAACTTTTGACAGGCGATTTGCGAAGTTCGTTGTAAATTTCATAAGTTCGCTTCGAACTTGGGAATTTCAATACGTAACTGTCAATCAAAGGGCAAACTTTGAAAGTGTTTGCAAGACCGCGTTTTCGATCCTATCATGTGGATCTCATCAGTTGCCGATAGCTTGATTCAAGGTGAAGAGCTTTGCCTCTCTTTGTTTCTCATGTGTATATATCATTCTCACATTCGCTCAAAATAAAATTTGTAATAAATAAATATTAGAATTTGGTATCTTTGTAAATATGCTATAAAATTATTTGTGCCCACAATAAAAATTAGAGGATGGGTCTTATCGCCTTGAATAATGATTCTATAATAAAGTGAAAAAGAGCATTTAGTAGTAGTGTTAAAACTTTACAGAGGGGCTGTGTTGGTGAATGGACTATGGCATCATTATGATGGGCTGTGGGAGAGGAATTCCAGAGGGCAGAGACTGCAAAAATGTACAGGGAAGCCGTCCACTCCAAATGGCTTCCTCCTCTCTCACTGTGTGTACATTTTCGAAAAGATTTTGCATTAAAAAGTGGCCTGTATCCTTTGATCTGTTGTGAGTGTAGAATAATTTATAAATCACAAAAACATAGATAATGAATCAAGATTTCACTGTTAAAAAAAAGTAATATTAGTCTAAAAAAAATTCGTGCAGGGGGTTTCACCTGGAAAACAAATTCCTGCACAAGCAGTGCGCGAAAAAAAAATTCGTACCAGCTGAAAATCCCCCACACCCCCCATCACTTTTCTAATGGTCCGTCCCTAAATAATAAAACGAAACGACGCCTAAATAAGCCATGGATTTCTAATGCCATATGCACTTCAATTAAACGGTAACAGAGAACCAGGCTTTAAATCTCACTTAACTAAATTAATAATAATGATCCGAACAAAGTAAAGATCTTTAAAATATATCACAATAAATTAAATTGAATTAAGGAAGCAGCAAAAAAAAAAAACAAATCTTAGGGCCCAATTTCGTTTTAATAGTGAGAACGTAAAAACTGCTTGGAAGCTAATCGGTATAGTCATATAATCGGTATAGTCGTATAGTCATAGGTTTTGGGGCCATACAAAACCACAAAAACACGGGTCCGTACCAGTTGCTTCATTTTCTTACGTCAGCTTGCTTAATAACCTCATTGATCGCATGCGCACTAAAAGTCCGCGGAGCTCTGGGGTCAAGAGTTCTGTTGATTTCAACATGGCGGCTGGCGAGAATTCACAGGAAAAAAAGTCTTGCTCCGCAAGGAAGGACGAAGAAGTTGAGTCTCTTATTAATATATTCTCGGAGGAAACTATTCGTCGCCATTTTGTTTTAGAGGAATTACGCATGCCCGGTAGCAGCATACAGCTGCACCAGTTACTGTAGTCTCGTACCAGAAATTGGTCCGAATCTCTAAAAGTATGGTGTAAATGAAACTTTCGAGATTTGGTCCTTAGATTTCTTTCGGTCCGACTTGCGCTTAAACATTATCCGTGTAAACGGCTAAAATTATGCAGTCCGTTCCACTTTTAGGACGGGTCCGTACCCAATTTTTCTGTCGTGTAAATGGCCTTTAAAACGTGGTCTTTCCGCTTAAATTTTACTCTAAATCCAAGGGTAAAAATCTCAGCTGGTGCGCATCGTTTTTTCGATTGTAATATTTTCTAAAAAAACCTACCGGCGGCCCGTGAATATTCTCTTGTTGGGAGAACCAAACGTCCAAGCTATTTTCAATCTTTCCGCATACCGCGCTGTTCCAATTCTAGTGAGCCAACTTGACCCCGTGAACAAAAAGAGAACAGGTTACTTTTCCCATTATCCGAGCTATGGGCTCCTGGGTTTTTCATTTACGAGATGTTTTGCAATTGTCTGCAGGTTTAGCGTTGAGGAATTCTAAATGATGACAACTTTTATTGCAATAAATTCAAAGTCCTCACTGACACCCTCCTTTCTTCAGTACAGTCGAACCTTGATTATCCGGACTCGTCGGGACCTCAATAAAAAGTCCGGATAATCGAGAGTCCGGATAATCGAAAATATGAATATTAATGAGGCAACAATGTAAACAAAAGAAATAAAGATAGCACATTTTTAATTACAAAAGTCTTCTTCTATGAACTGCCCCTACACTCATTTACACTGTTTATAAATGAAACCTATTCTGTTATAAATGAAAACCTATTTGTCCTTGTTCTTGCCCACATCGGAGATCTGTTGCTTGCTGAACACACTTTTCTTGATTTTAAACATTTTTTACCTCAGAAAGCTTTTGAGATCAAAGCTTATTAATATTCATGAAAAAAACGGGACCAGAGAAAAAGTCCGGATAATCGAAAAGTCCGGATAATCGAGGTTCGACTGTACCTCACAAGTGACCTCACAAGTGCTATTATTGAATTTGGTCAGCGGTTGTCCCAAAAGATAAATATGGCGGCGATCCTCATTGGTGTTCACCGTTTTGTCGAGGAAAAACGTCGATGTAACAATGATAATGGCAGACAAAAGGCAACTTAGATACCTAAAACTTTTAGCAAATCAAGTGACTTGATTTGCACCTTCAGGGATCCAGTGCTTGGGCAGCAGTTATCGTCCTTTTCTTGTAAAATCATGGAGCGGAATTCAACACTGAAGCATTTACATGTATCTGTGGCAGGTAAGCAAGCTGATGTCGTTAAAAGAGGGTTTATTCTCCTTCAGTTGACCTGTAATGCATTTAAATGTCTTTTTCGTTTATAAAGCGTTATTTTAGGTCTATCTACGTGCGAAATTGGTGAAACGCTCCCTGTTAACGTGTCTTTCAATGTGGAGCCAAAAGTTGGAGATCGCCGAAATTATGCAAGTTCAGAGTGCTATAAATATTCCATGAAGGACGGGCCGCAAGGTTTCTCTCAGTAATGACATTATGTATGGTACTTACTTTCCAGCTGCTTTTGTTTGATTGAAAAAGACCTCCTCACTTTTTCATAAATGGAGTTTGAAGTTGATCGGTGTTTCCGTGTCTGTCTTCAAGTCTCGCTGGTAGCTTCGTTCAATCTCAATGTTAATGAAAGTCACCTTTGTGTATTCAAAAGACATGAAGTAACTGGCCATCGTTTTTGTTTTGTACAGCCTTCGATCGTTAGTTCTTGGTAAATTGATCTTCAAAGTTGGGTCAAATTGAAGCCTTGATATAGGGCGCCAGGAGCGTTCGAGCGGGTGAACCAAAAATCCCTCAAAACTCCAATAATTTCAAAGATCCAATAACGCGGATTGTGGTTTTGGTGTAAGCACATAAAAGTCTTGCAAAGCACAAGAAATGAGCGAAATCTATTTTTCAAACCACATTGACCGGACCGCTTTTACGAAGACAGCCTGCACAAGAAAGCAACGTGTAAATCGGGGCGACGCAAGCATAAGCGCAAGTACAAGAAAAAGGAACAATTTCCTTTTCTTGTGTTTGCGCTTATGCTTATGTCGTTGCGTCAACTGTGTAAACCAGAGCAAACACAAGCACAAGTACAATCACAAGAAAACAGAGAGGCACGTTTTTTAATTTACAAGCTTACTTTGTAAAAATTTTTAACAAGATTTTTTAAACGTTAATGCAAGTCATTTTTATTTCATACTTGAAATAAAACTCTCGATCGCCCAGCTTGCGCTCCCTCACTAGTTTATGAAACTAGCCTTTCTCTTTCCGCCTACGAAAGACTTCTCTCAACCAAACCCTTTTTGGCTTCTCTTTTATTGCTCCTTCCCTTCGTATTCTCCTTCTTTGCAATATAGGAACAAGCAACAACATCTCCTCCTCACTAAGCATGATCTCCTCGGTGTAGGCCATTTTGGATTTAAAACTTTGGCGCCAAAATATTTGTTTACTGCGCCTGCGTATGTCACCGTTGTGCTGATGCTTATCGCACGTGTAAGCAACCGCGTGTTTATGCTTTTGGCCTTTAGGGCCAAGCCCTTTGCCACTCCCATCTCGCTTCCCTGTGCAGCGCCCCCCACTGCACCCTGATACTCTGTGCCGGAGATTGGGAATTGATCACTGCGAAAATCCATACGCTATAAATACAATATCACAAACATAACATAACATAACATAACATAACATAACATAACATAACATAACATAACATAACATAACATAACATGATAGGTATTGTTTACCTGCTCGAGCAAGGAGAAGTGCTGACTCCTTTAGCACCTCAAAGTCGTCGCTGACTTTGCAAAACTTTAGGTGTCCTTTTACGTCTCTATCACAGTCTCGGGTAGAGAGACACTCAGTGTTTGTGGGGTAATCTGTAGTCGCGTCACAAGGACCACGAACAAGTTTAGAAAACCCACAGAGAGCCATATCCTCGTAAAAGTTTAGTTACACAGGTTAGTTAGTTTGCGATTTGCCGCGCTGATCATAACACGGGTTGAAACAGTGCAAAAGTATTTGTAGCTGTAGAAATCAACAGGTCCCAGATATATCGTGGGAAATAACGATTATTTACATTTCCATTCGCTAAAATACCTCGGCGGGAAAATGTACGATTGGAAGTGTATTCAGGAATCGACCACCTAGAATACCGCTCCGCTGAAACATAAACTTGAAGAAATCAGCAAAAAATCGCTAGACTTCATTGCATTTGGAGTAAAAGTTTTTCTTTCATTTTCTTGATTCGAAAAAAAGTTGACGTGTGGTGCTTATCTAATTTAACACGGCTGGGAAATAATTCAATGAAACCTGTAAAATTACCAAATACAAATATACAAGACCTCAAATGTTACATTCTTGTGAATCCTCAAATCGAAGAAACCTAGCAAGTTAATAGCAATAGTAAAAAGTATTGACATTGGAAATTCCATCAAATGCAAATTAAACTGTCATGCAAGAACAACAATAAAAGCAGGGTGACACACGCTAACACCAACCCGGTGTGGCCAACACATCACGCATGCTCACAACCATTTCACCCGGTCAATTAGCAGCCATGGACAGCTGTTTCGGCCTTTTGGGCCTCATCAGCATGGCGTAGCTAACATACCAGGCTGGTGTTTTTAGCACCCCTTTAAGGTAATTCCATTGAAATTGTTCTACTATCAAACTTTTTTGGAAACGTGGCATAATTAACATTCATGATATGAACATTAAAAAAAGAGTGTTTGATCCAGCAAAAGCAGTTAGTGCAGATATTAGGCAAGGGAGTGATGTGAACAAGCATCAAGGTTCTATCAATTTTAACGAATTAGTTGATCCTACTCATACATGTGCAGTTTGTGCAGACTTTAATCAAGGTAATGAATCTGTGTTTGGATCAAGTGCAGGAAAAGAATATGTTACTGACTTATATATTAGTCAGTGAATTGAACTTTTCACGATAGCTACGCCATCTTGAGTCCTGATGCAATGTGGTCTTTCCAGGCTAACAAGCCCATGGATTGTGCCAAACGTGAGATCCAAGATAGTGTTGCTATTGCTGAAAAGGTCAATTGGTGGTTTTGAAACAACATAAGCAAGAAACAAGTAAATAAAATGAAATAAAAAGTCGTAGAGAGATGTATTAGACAGTTTTTCGTATGCTCTTTCCAAAAACTATATCTCAGATGACCCATATGCATTTTAAGAATTGTGGTGAACTTCTTTCTCTGAACATCCAGTATCGCTCTCAAATTTTGCGATTTTAATTAAGCATAGCTCAGCACCCTTGTTTTCAGCACCTCCTTCTTTACCACTGGCTTACCACATGTACGCATTGCGTACCTATTTTTAGAAGGTCAGATGGTATACTTTTACGAGATATAAAAAAAAAAGTTTCCTTTTTTTCATGTTCTTGCTTTGCGAGGCTGCTGCTCAGTATTCGCAAAATTTGCCGATTTTGAGGGTGGCTCCGAGCCTCATCAGGGCAAAATCAGACAATGCTCGATTTCTCGAAAAATAAAACTCGCTGAAAAATTTTATCTCCATTTTCGAAAATACTTTTATATAGGGAACCTTTTGATAAAATCAAATGGAGGTCGATTTTTTCGAACTGTTGGACGATGTTTAATATTTACAGGCAGCGGCCCTTTTATTACAATAGAAACATCATAGGCAACTATAAACATTTGTACTAAATTAAGTAACTACCTCAAGAGGAAATAAATTGAATTGAATTGAATTCTCAATCGAAAGCACCCCCAGACTTCCCAATCCAACGCAACCTGAAAATCTTATGCTTAATTTCACAAGGGCCTTGCTAAGCTATTATGATATTTGTAATGATTTAGTGTGTAGTGTAGTGTTGTACAGGTTTACAGTCTGTACTGTATAAATATTTAGGCTTCGCTACAGTATTTAAAGTTTTGCCACCTTTTTGTCACCTTAGTCTGAAGATGATATATAGAATTATATCAAAGTATCATAAGTAAACGTTTCTTTGCATTTCTTGCCTGTATTATAGACTCGATGCATTTACTCGGAATTACATGTATTCTCTATCTCTTAAAAGGTAAATGGATGCTTATACTTAGTTTCCGCATTTTTGAACTTAAATTTAATTCTTAACTTCTGTAACTTGTTTAACTCACGCAGTATGTCTGCAAGGCAAGTTTTAAATAAACGATTAACTCGGATTGATTTTTTCTTGGAGAATGCCATGACAGGTTTACAGTCACTACTGTAATTTAGACTGTGCTAGCTAACTACTGTTCTTATAGGTCTACAACTGGGTTAAGCATGAATTAATGACTATATGTTTCACTTTGTCATGAATACGATCAAATATACTTTGTATACCCTAAACAACCTGCCCCAGGCCATATAAGCCTCTATAAGTTTCTGTAATCTGTTGTAATGATGATAATAAGATTAAAGATTAGAAAATTGCCTGCGGTTTGAACAACTGGCGACTTGGTGAGCTAGTAGTTAGGGGAAGGAATGAGGTAGCGAATATACCGCAGGTTCGAATGCCATGTCTGGAAACCAGTGTTGTCATTTATAAGAATGGTCGATTTTTGTCGATCGAGTCTTAGTGAAGTATAATCTTATAAAGAAAAAGATTGTAATAGTAAATCAACGAGTGTTTTCCTCGCATTTGTTGACTCAATCAATCATTAATGAGTCCCAAAGTCAGTTGGATTGGTCCTGATTGTTTGTTTTAATTGGTTTGTTTTCACGGTTTTGTTGAAGCAGATGAGTATACATTGGCAGCTATACACTGCTGATGTCGACATACTGTACGCACTTAAACTAGCTTACACTCAAAGGCCAGACTACAACATCGGATACTACGTTCTCAATTCTACTCGAACAGTGCGTGGGTTGTTTGTAACGTCCCACAGAATCCAGAAATTATGAACAAGTGTTGTGAAACGGAGCCTTCGGCTTAGACTGTTCATCCGTGAAGGAAGACTCACACTTTGGGTAATGGTCCGGCTGGGGTTTGAATCCGTGACCTCCGACCCGCACGAACGTATAGTGCTCTCGACTGAGCCATCTGGAGAACGGTCAGATGGCGCTAACCAGCCGATTCATCGCCCGAATTGATCGGTTTTCCACACGAAAACTAAGCGTTTTCAGTTTGGTCACTTTTGGCAGCCGGGCCGTCTGGCCCCTCAGTATAGGCCACTTGCACTAAGAGGTCATGTGACATCGTTTTTATGAAAATGAAAGTTACATGATTTTGCCTTGGAAACACTATTAGTGGGCCATCTCTTAAACAAAGTAATAGTGATTTGGTTTTTCAAACCCGCACCATTTGCTTAAAATGAGAAAGTCCGTAGCTGGTCACGTGACCAAAACTTGATTACTGCAGTCGAGGTCTGCGTTTAGTTTGTTTGTTTTCTTTTTTTTCTTTCTTTTTTTTTTTTTTTTTTTTTCCGTGTCGGTAAAAGTCTTGCCTGTCACTCCCCTGGTAAGTGGTGTCTTTGTGTATAGAGCCTTCTGCGCGTATTTTCTTAGGATCGAGAGGGTAGTGGAACTGCGTAGATTTCTCTGGTGGACACAGTAGAATCATTAACTTAGCTTGCAATGGCGTCGAAAGTCATGCAACGCGAATGGCGTTTTAGTGGATCCTTAAACAAAATATACCCTTATGGAGCTCAATAATGGAAAGTCAGTTGGATAAACTAGGCATGAATCTCAAAAGCGACGAGTACTGGACTTCGACAACAATATATCGCCCGTCGAGACGAAATCAAAGTGAGCAGTATTTACCTGAAGTACATGGTAATTTGACACAATTGAGTTTCTTGTCTTCACGCACGCAATCAAATAGGAAGAGGTTTTCGCCTCTAAGAGCAAATATGTTGTTTGTTTCAATCAAATTTTTTGCTGGAAAAGGATTCTGTGGTATTTTCTGCCTTTGTGAATTATATGTTGTGTATTGAATTTTCGAGCTTAAGGTTCAAATGTGATATGGGAGAAGTTTTTTAGGATTGCTCTGTAAGCAGAAAGGGTTCACAGGCCTGTTGGAAGCGTGCTTGAGTTTCAACAAAATGAGGCCCAAAATCAGTGAAAACTTGAGATGAATAATAAAGTAGCTGCTATTTCCAAAATGATGGAATTACCTGGTGATAAATAACGTCGTACTCGTCTTGGAGAGTAAATTTTGACTTTGCATAAACAAGAGTTGGGCGATTGTGATCTTTGTTTTGACTTCGCTCATTTCATTGTCAAACTTTATAACACTTGACAGAAAAAGAAACTTACAAAAACCCGGTATCTTGCCATCATTTGACACAGATGCTTCACTGTTTGGCGAGTAAACATGCCGCGGTAACTTAATCACGGCTCCCGCTGAATTCCGGCCATGTCACTTTCGATTTTGCAATTTACTTGAACGTAGCAAAAATTTCCCAAAATGTTTGTCGCTGATCGTAACTTTTTATATTCTATATTCACGGTTCAAAATTAATGTTGTTTTCATGTCGTAAATATTTTATTCTCGATCGACCGTCTGGGAAACTTCCTTCTGCTCTTTCTGAAAACTGTGTTTCAATAGTTATTTGCTTTTTCATCAATATTTGTTTTGCATAAAGCAAGCTAACAGAATCTGTACCTTGCTGAGTTCGCATTTGTTAGCGTTAATAGTATTTTCGGTCAGATGTTTCTGTTTTTTATGAGGGGTTTATTGTTTTGGTCTCCCATCCCAACACTAACCCCGCGAAACAGTGCTTGACTTCAGTGAAGTTTAGTATTACAAAGTTTTCGGATGCTCATAGGGCACACTTGTGGTGAAAAGAAGTTGTGAGGGAACTTGAAAATTATCAACATGTCAGCCCAGAAGCCAATGTTTCTCGCTTCTCTTTTATTTGTTATTCTTCAGAGACTGGAATGCTGTATTTCAATACCACACAATTCAGTGCCTTCTGATTTTCTGTAGCACGTACCACAGGCAAGCCAGGGTATGCTTCACAGAAGCATCTAGTTTTCTTTAAATTATGAATTACCGCTTTCTGACACAAATTTTGCACTTGAACTTCAAGGAAAATGTTGAAAAGATGATGTGGTAACGTTTATGGCACATCTGAACTCAACTATCAAACATTTAACAAGATATAAGCAAAAGGTAGTTTTGGCCGCCATGTTGGAGGGCAAGAGTATGCCCTCCAACATGGCGGCCAAGACAAATCATGCTACTTTGTTGAAAAATCAAAGTACCATAAAATATCTCCCTTAAATGCGTTTCCTCTCAAATTTCGCGTGTAAGATAATTTTTATGAGTTCTGTCAATTTTTGGCAACAGCAAGATTACAACTCACTGTTTAAGGGAAGCATTGGTCACGTGACCTCTTAGTGCAAGTGGCCTATTGAGACCTCCTCTCAACAACCTCGTTTCCAGGACCTCTTCATCGGCCAGAAGCTAAGGGAGAGGTCTTGGCAAAGAGGTTGCTACTATTAACTGTTTACATTGAATAAAAGGGGACTTAATCTTAATTGTACTAGAAAATATCCTGCAAAGGTTGGTCAAGACAACGTGAACATAGGCGTTGTTGCTTGCAATATTTCGGCTGGCCAACACCAGCCTTCTTCAGGTTTATTGAATGGATAAATGCTAGTAACAAGATCTTTATATTTACCGGAAATGACATAAAAATGCTACGTGATGTGTTATAAAAACGGAAATGCATAAAAAAGAGGAGAGAGAATAATACATGATAACAAGATGAAAAAAACAAAAGAAAATTAAAAGGTAGCTAAACTAAATTACATTTCATCTCTTATACTATATAGCTGGCCGAGGGAGACTATGATTGCCACTTACGATGAGTTTCTCCCACGGTCATACGGAGTGAGATCTGGGTACGTGGTTAAGCCGCGACGACGGGTACTCGGTGCCGCCAGCCCGTCTTAAATACGGTGCCTATTAAAGAAAAATCAAAGGTATTTTTACGCGGTTTACTGAATATGAGGGAAAAGAAAATCTAAAGGACGTTCGCGCCCAAAAGGTTCCCCCGTACAAATTTTTTTGTTTTTTGTTGAAATGGACAACATCAGAAAAGGAAGTGATCTACGGAAAGAAAAATGGGGATTACCGAGCATTCCAGAGAGTAAAATCGCTGCGAAGTTCTCAAAGCGATTGTCTATTTGAAATGTCACGCCATTGCGTGACATTTCCGAGAAGACCTGGGTCCACAGCTATCCCATGATGCCACATGCTTTCACGTGCCATTCTTGTGGAAAATGTTTGCGCCATTAGCATCGTGTTTACCTTTGTGGTCTGCGATGCATGACGTGTGCGTGGAATGCGCGAAAAAATGCGCCGTAGCAATGGGCGCGAACGTCCTTGACTTCCGAAAAGAAAATTGGGGGTAACCACGCATTTTTCGAAGATAATCAATTCAAAGAAAAACACGACACTCCTGAGTTTTACAGACATGTTTCGGCAGTTGCCTCTGCCATGTTCAGTGTGAAATGAACAATAAATTCCACTGAAATATAAATACTGGAGAAATTACAATAATAATAGCAATAATTAAGACTATGACAATAGTAATTCAAAATTAAACCGAATGTTTTAAATTAACACGTTTGACCTGTGCGTTAAGTGTTAGTTTGTCCCAAAATATGAGCAAATCGCGAAGATATCTGATCGATGATGGCAAAATTGTCACGGGAGCATGCAGAGCGACATGCTAACGAGTTCTCCAGATGCTTGAAAACGTGTGAGGCCCTGTCCGTTTCCAAGTGTTCCCTTAAGGTCGGTACACACGAGGGAGCTTGCTCCCGCAGCACGTCCCTGCAACACGCTCCCGGAGCAAAGCTCCCTCGTCTGCACCAACGATTTCTAACGAAAAAATATGTTTGCTACAAAACTTTTGCTCAAGAATTTTGCTCCCTCATATCAAACTGACATATCAACCCGGGCATATCAAACTGGTTTGATATGAGGGAGTAAGCTCCAGGGGCAAATCTGTTGCACGAGTCTGTTTCAGGAGCAAGCTCCCTGGTGTGTACTGAAATTTGCTTCGCGTGACATGACGTGTCTCCAGTTGGCCAATCAAAAATTGGCCAACTGCGTAGGGCACGTAGTTCATGTAGTTCAACTAAGTAGGGCACGTAGTTCCCGGTGTTGTGGTCTGTCTTCAGTTGAGTATCATGGTTGGGAAAAGGGCCACAGTAATTGGCGCAAGCTGTTGTGGCGCTCTGCCAGCTTGATTAGTCCTTCGTGTGTAATGGTTGGGGTACTTACCCGGGAGCGTGTTTCGGGAGCGTGTTTCAGGAGGAAGCTCCCTCGTGTGTACCGGCCTTTACACGTGTGTTGAAATGTCGGGTGGTCTCACCGACATAGCAAGCTGCACAGCCTGCAGACGAAAATTTACACATGATCGGAGTCCATTAGGGATAGGGTCTTTCACTCTGAAGAGGCTACCTACTTTGAAGGAGGAAAACGCTGACACAATGTTTGCGTTGTTACAATAAAAACTTGAATGTGAAACTCGACGAATGTGCTTTTGGGCGATGCTACAAAAATAACCTATGTAGGGTAATTTGAAATAAAAGATATTGGGCGCTTGTTCACCAGTTGATCTTACAGCGTTGCCTGTTACATGCTGAGTGACACTGCGGTTAATAATTCTTTCAATTAGCCTAGATGGATACAGGTTTTTCTTTAGGATGAATGTTAGTGACTCGATGTCCTCATTAAACGCTTTCCAGGTGTTACAAATCTTGAGAATTCTATCAACAAGGGTCTTGACTAGCCCAATTTTGTATGAAAATGAGGTAAAGCTAGAAAAACATGTTAATGAGCCGGTGAATGTTTTTTTTACGGAATACTCTAGTAACTACCGTAGGTACCGTGTTGTCAACGTGTATATCGAAAAAGGGCAGTTTATGATCTGATTCCGCTACCATTGTGAATCGTATGTTGGGATGACGGGAGTTGATAAAATCAAAAAATAGTAACTTAAGGCATCAGACTCCGTATGAAACAAACAAAAAGTGTCACCCACGTACCGTCGATAGAATAGAATTTCCGACGGGAAAGTGTCTAGCCACTTCATTTCATGGTGCCCCATAAAAAGATTAGCCAAGACAAGTGCAAGCAGCGACCCCATAGGAACACCGTCTATCTGGTCATAAAATGACCCATCAAAAAGAAAATGTATTTGAGAGGTGGCTATGTAGAAAAGCTTTTTGAAATCATCGTGTGCAATTTTGATGTTAGGAATACCCTTGAGAATATATTCAACAGCGAGATCGATACTCTCTTCCAAAGGAATGTTTGTGAACAAGCTATCAACGTCAAAGGATACCATGTATTTGCCTTGCATTGAGAGGCTTTGGATCTCTCGTACAAATGTGAATGTATCACCAGCACAGTGTTCGGACGAAATATGAGGCTGTAAGCGAAGATAATTTACGTTGAGGGACACCACATGTTGATAATCCAAATTGGAAAAGTACGCATGCGCTACCCGTTCCAGCCCACCGAGAGGCCGATTTCACACCGGAACGAGTGGTCGTTCCTCGCCGGAACGAAATTTTCGCTCCAGTGTAGCAACCGGGGTGAACTCGCGCTGGTGTGAGTCGCCCCAGCATGGCATTTTTTGGAGGTATCATGTAAACAAATTCAGAGATAAGAGAGGGAACCGGAGGGAACTCGCGCCGGTGCGAAAGTCGCCCCGGTATCATGTAAACACCCCCTAAGGTTACTCGACCAGTCACACGATAACCATTTCCTCCCAGATCTGCCATTTGGTATGATTTGTACATGTGATGTATGATCCCCCCCATCACTTCCGCCTGGACGTGTCTCAGACTGTAGGCCGCAAGAAAAAGTTTTGAATTTCCGATTAGTTACAGTAGAGAGTGCGTGTTAAAGTTTTAAAAAAATAAGAGTTGTCCATCTCTATAAAAATCCACTAAATTTCATCGCCTTTGAACATTTGCGTACGTTACTGATATATCATAATAGTGGTTTTATCAGTGGGTTTTTTTCGTATGGAACCGCGGGACATTTCAGGGCAACCTGGCTATCAAGTTTATTGCGACCCAGCAGAGAACTTAGCTCGCGTACACCCAAACACCTTACTTACACACATACATACGTTTATTCCACGTCCCCAAGGGGCTTTTCAGGGACAACTTTGATTAACTATGCTTGTTTTGGCTAGCTATTGACGGCTGTAAGTTTAGCCATAATCTTGAACATTTCAAACATTGAAAAACTCGCAACACTTCTTTCGAATTCCTTCCTTCTCTTGTAAGCATCGTTTTGCACGCGGATTTATCATCTTTTTGTGAGATCAAGACTGAAGCTAACTGCAGACAATTAAAAGGGAGAGGGTAGCTGTATCCGCAACCTCGTTCCGGTTGACGAGTAGGAGAGAACCCTGGTAACGAGGTTGCTGCATCCGTTGTGGGATGGTGGACTGACGCAACCAAAAGGCGCAGCTGGCGTCACCCATGTTCCCCTGCGCTTGATTGCTCAGTCACCTTCGCTCATTCATGAAGTTTGAGCAGCTCTGAATTATTATTGTGTAACTTATCGGTATTTTTTGAGATATTAAAAAGAGTCTTTCCAGTTTTTCGCATTGGGGCCTTGATGCATTTTCATAGTCGGCCAGGAAAAGCATGTTTATAATCATTGCCTCATTCAGACAATTCTAAATTCGCAAAAATATTCCTAACACTCTCGTTGTCCCTTATCAAAGAGACAAATCACTCAAAGGCTTCAGTTCTTGTCAGAGCCAAAATCCCAACAATAAAAAGAGGAGTTAGATGCGCTGAGGAGGGTGACAACATCCCAAACAAAAATAAACGTTACGTTACCAAAATATCACGTTCTGATCAGTTCCAGACTCGAATCTTCGTCGTAGGCGGATCAAGGGCGAAAAAAGGAAAATAGATAGAACTGTAACCAAATACTTTCTTCCATTCAAGGAAACAAGTTTCAGTGTCAAGGTTAGCAAAAACAATAAGATCATGATGACACAGTCAAAGCTGTGTGGACAGGTGAAGTTGAAAGGACTGCAAAACGCGTTATGAAATATCAAGAGACTGGAAACGCCATCAGTGAATGCTAGACGGTAGGCACTTATACCGAGAACTCATTTTGTTCTAGTTTGCCAATTTTTTTTGTAGTATAAAGAAAGGGGTAAATTCAGAATTCTTTAATTTCCCCTCAAAAGTTTATCTATTGATATAAATACATCATCATAGAGCTGCATAAGTTGACCCTACAAAAGTGTGACTTAACTGCTGCCGAACGCAATCATTTACTTTGAAATGGTTTATTTACCAGAAGCCAAACCAGAGAGGTAAAAATTGACAAACTTTCTCTTTCTCTTAAAAATGGAGCTGTCGGGATGATTTTTGAAAAGATTTCGTTGCTTTCTTAATAATTTTTTACCATTCTACGGCTTTGCGGTTTTACCCAATGCGCGTCATGGTTTTTGACAATTAATTCAACTCGAGTGGGGTCTTCATGCTAAAACTCACAGAAAACCTGCTGTAACAGGAGATTTCAGCTGAAAATTGATTGATTTCCTTAGCTTGTTTAAAGCAAAGGAGTACTTAAGGGTTTATAAACCTTTTAAAAATAAATATGGAGTGAAATAAACGGAAATAAGGTGTTATGACATTATATAAATGCACAAATGGCGGTCTCCATGTTCCGTCTACATTCAAATCCGGTGACCTTTCAGGCAAAACCTCATTCAATTGAAACGATAAGCGGCGTGGTGATGCTTTCGATTTCGAAAACGTGAGTATTTCACTATCGTCTCTCGCGAGGACCCAAACTTCGGAAGCATCACGAGGTAATACAAGTTACAACGTGTTCAAAAAACTTTTGTCGTCATACGATATCTTTCTTCGCACCTTGAGAAATGTGCTAATTAATGCACTTTGCACCAACAAAAGATAACGTCCAGATGATTCGCAATGACACAAAGTGTTGACAAGTCATGTGCGACACTATTCAACTGAACGAAGATCTGTCATTATCCTGAATTAACCTTCCCCTAACGAAAGTCTACCAAGGACTCTGGGTGATTCCCTAATCAAGTCAAATTAAGAACAGTCCCTGGTGCCGTTATCTGGAATGTGAAAAGGGTTTTGAGCACAGTGCGCATGAGATAAACTCCAAAAATGGGATCCAAGTCGACAACTTGACGCACGTCCACTTTCACTAAAAAGAGATTTGTGTGAGGTTGGTTATACCGTATTTAAAATCACCATGCACGCTTTAAGGGTTAACCAAGGAAGCTTTTGTCTAAAAATCTAGCGATATTTTATGTCAACTGTCGAATATAACCTGAAAAAAAGATAATGTCCAGTCAATGTATATAAAGCGGCGTGTCTACCGCACTCCCATGGAGTATTTTATTTCTTCCTCGTATTGTTCACGTAACAATAAAGAGGAGTCTGCGGTTTGCGAACGAAAACAATGGGTGCGTCGCTCCAATTTGCTTTGTAACGCCAGCAACTGTCTTTTTCGATATTAGCATAAAAATTTAATATCTTCGCGTCTTGGGCTTGAAGTAATTCTCATGCGTTCGAGTGGGCGTTTTGTTCAAAACGACAAAGATGCAATATTTTGAAAACTCGTGAAGTTGTCACCAGCGTATTCAAGGTATGATGTTATTCCATATCTTCAGCCTTTTTTTTTATCTATTAACGAACGTTTGATTATTATTATTATTACAAGAACAAACAAATCACACAAAGATATGGCTGGAAAAACGAAAATCATTAAGGATGACGCGGTGCTAGACGCTACGCCAATAATTTTGAAAGAGGAGGCAAAATGCTTTGAGTTGAAATTTGTAGCTTTAGATTGATGTTTGAGAAGGAGTTGGTCAAACATTCCAGAGTAAACCTATCAGTAAAACTCATCAATTATCCTTTCTTCACCATTGGTATTAAGTTCGTCTGGAGGATTAATCTCACGATACCTCTGTATTTCATTAAAAACCAACCATTACAGCAAATTCTCACATATTTCAGTGCCGGACTGGCGAAATTAATCTTGTCCTCCGAAAGATGTCCTTCCTTTTCAATCGGATAGCCAAGCATTTGTCATGGTACATGTACAGTTCCAGTGTGACAAATGAGCTTGATCATCCTGCACCGCTACATTTAGGTTGTTGTATTCTATCCCGTGGATGCTTCGCGGAAAAACGTGATTTTCAAGTTTGGGAATTCGAGAACGTAAAGAGGCTTAAGATATTGGTTGGAAACGAATCCTTTCAATTGTCACACTTCTTGCGGATTCTACTGATTCAGGAAAGAAGCGATCATATGGCAAAATCATGTAAAGGCTAAATTCATGCTATGCGAATATTAACTCTACTGTGAAAATTAAACAAAAGTCTTGAGTCAATTTTGTTGTTGTAATAAAGGCATTAATTAATTATACAGCTATTATTTCGGATGACAAAGGGACGCAGATCGCAGACTTTCAGAGACGTTGGACTGGAGTTATTAAAGTAACACAGTCCTCTTTTCTATACATGTTGACCTTGTAAGAAGCGCATGCAAACAAGATGAAACAGGTTGCAAAGCTCGGTGTAGTGTCTCGCAGATAATTGATACACTGCTCCAGAAGTTGACCCTGCAATTTGAGAAGCTGGCCGAAAATAGTAAAAAAAAAACAACCCTACTGGTTAAGTCAAGATACCGGATGGCCGAAATCCTTGGCAAGAATTAGTTAGCATTTCGTAAAAAGTATGATATCATTGTTACGCCAGAAATTGCTTCAGTACCACAAATCTGTGTAAAACCTTTTTGGAAAAATTTATCGGTAAATATCGATCATTGCAATTAGTGAAGAGTCCAATTTTTTTCATGAGCCCAGTCCCAGTCTAGCTTAGGAAGCCACACGTACTTTTCTGTGCAGTATTCCCATTATGTCTTTAACTCCTCTCATCTTTTCATCATTTTCATGTCAGATTATAGTGGCTTTGGGTTCTTTGTTCGTCGTTTTCAAGTGTATAATGGCATTGTTTTCGACTGATATTTACGTGGTGCTATGGACGGAAAAAAATAAAGAGGACACTTTAAAGCCTGCCTAATGGGTCACGTACCACACTCCTATAAACAATTAGGCCTCTATTGCTTATTACCAGCTAGTGAGGTAAAGACAGGAATGAAAGGTAAGGGAGTTCTAGATTTCTCAGTGTAGAAGTAGATACAGTCGATACGATAATCAAGTTGCTGGTACGCAGTAAAACAACGTGAGAGCAAAGGATAATGTGGATCGATCGAAGGTCACAAAATGTTCCCACTCCTACTTAATGCTCCGGTTAAACATCGCATAGCCTTTTCAGGGCCGTAGCCAGAAAAAAAATATATGACTGAGGCAATGTCCTTGGTTAAATACTCTTAGTAGGTATTTTAGGTGTTTATGATCAGTACATTTTAAAGACAACACTGGAATCACGCTTTATTTTAAAGCCGAATCACGAAAAAATGACCGTGAGGCAAGTGCCTCGGTTTTCCTCATACGATCGAGGAGGATGAAGGTCTTGGTTGCCTTCTTTTAGAGAGATTTTCAATATCGCTTTTCCGGCAAACTGCAGACCGCAGAATGAAATTCGCGTTTTGTCAAAAATCAAAGAAATTTGTTTGATTATATCGTCTCAAAAGAGAAAGAAAAGTTTGAATAAGAGATAAGTTCTTGCTTTCAAGCAGCAGCCTGCCGCTGGCCATTTCACGTAAACGCGATGCTCATAAAATCTCTCTATTATCTGCCAACCTCTGAAAACCAGGAATATAGGACAAAGAAACGATAACGGGACCTGAAAGACTGAAGACCTCTGAAAACTGACAAAGGGATTAAAAATAAAACGACGGCGGATCTGAAAGAAAGAAAGAAAGAAAAAAAAAAACATTGAAAGCTTTTTATCTAAAACTTAACAGATGGAACAAGGACACAAAGCTGACAAGTAAGTCTGAGCGAAGAAGTTACCTCCCATTTCCCGGATAAGCTGAGAGAAAAACTGGCGATCGAATTCACTTGTATCACTCAAATACAAGGCTCAATACAATTAAAGGCAAACAAACCAACTGTATTTGTCCAGCAGCTTACATTTTGTCACAAATACAACTATAAATTATTCTTTGATAATAATAATAATGACAATGATAATGATAGTAACAATAATAATAATGACAATAATAATAATAATAATAATAATAATAATAATAATAATAATAACCTGTGTGATTGAGGGCAAGGAAAGTGGAAAGCGTACCGTTTCTCCTGTGCGACATCCCAATTTCTATTATCACGTTGCTAAAAATATGTGATGACTAGTCATGTGGTATGATTTGTTTACCCATCGGATTACCAGTAAATTATACAACACAAAGATTTAGTTGAATCACGGATTGTTTGCTTATCGCAATTGCCATCTGATTTCGTATGGTAAAGACAGATTCTTTAAAGTAAAGAGGATTACCGATATAAAATATTTTAATCGGTCAACCCTAGAAAAGTAACGATTTACTGAAAATGACAATCACGCACGAAGAATCATAAAAAAAATGCCACGAATCGGAAGAAGTGAATAATGCTGCTTTAGTTTCTAATTTTCTCATTTCGTCAGCTTGGCAATTGAGTTTAATGTCAACTGACAAACTTTAAGGCATACCACTACCATTAATTTTATCAAGACTCGTTGTTCAGTTATTCCTATCCAGTTCTTTATAATCTCTGGAGGTTTGCAGTAACAGGTCCTCTCCGGTAATTTTAATCCAATTTAAGTTTCTTTTTCTAATTAGACTTTTTTTCTCTTTTTTTTTTTCTTTTTAAACTTCGAACGTCATGAGGTTCTCGGAACTGTTCTCGGATCTCGGAGTTGTTGCATGATTTCCGGCCATAAACCTTTCCGGCTTTCTTTGGCCTTTGACGTTGACCGTGACGTTCAATATCGTTTCTTTTCAGAGGCGCTCAGTCGGTCAAATTATGCTCACATCAATTATTTGCTTGACGAGAAATTCATCGATGGAACCTGTAGATAGTTTTTGTGACTAATCTACTTTGACAAAGCCTTACTTAGATGCGTAATTCTCATCTTCTTAGGCAGAGTTCTTTGAATCCCTGATTCAAAATTCCGAGCCTTTACCGTCAGAATGAAACTCTATCCGGCTTCATCACTGAATTACAATGGATGCTGTAGTTCTCGATGCGTGTAAATAAGGTTACCTAGTTATCTCTCATTAATCATTTTGTTTCTACCGTTGAATTTCGTATTCACATCAGGTCCTTTCAAAGTGTTTTGAATCACTGGTCGTGCAAAATCTCGCATTCTATCAAAGATGATCCTCGGTTTTCCTTGTCACGTTAAAAATGATTCACGAAAGGGAGACTTTTGTCTTAACGTTGGCTTAGTTCTGATATCCATCGCTCCAACAGACCATAAGCAAGTGTGGTTTTTCTGTTATAACATGTGTGTCAAAGTAGGATCTGTAAAACAATAACTTAATCGATTATTAAGATATAAATTGCCTGTACGTCACATCCGCCCACACTCTTCCACAAGACCACTCTCCAGTAATGTTCTGCCACAAGTCACGAACATTTGCAACATGTGAGGGTGCTTTGGTTGTTTACTGATTCATGAAAACAAAGGGCAACTTTTCATTACAAAAAAGATATTTCAATGCAGTGAAATTGATAAAACGAAGTTTATTTGAATTCAAGTGGAAATACCAAGCATTGCCACTAAATTAGTAAAATGTTTTAAAATATTAATAGTTACGACTCCGCTTTTGGACAACCAACATCAAGATAATTTATTCACACTACATGTATTTTGGGCCCAAATGAGATTACTAATACAAGAAAACAATCAAAATGGATTGGCAATTAGAGATACTTAAATTTATAATACTTCAGTTTGCAGCAGCCAACGTTGGGTAGCATTCGAGTTGGCTGCGTAACAAAAAAACCTAAAACAATAATGACTAGTTATTTTCATTTCACATCACAAAAAGAGGTTAATTGAAGCTAACTGAACTGCGATAAAAAAAGTAGGACAACCATAGATTGTGTACTAACTATGTTAAGTCAACAGATTTGTTGCAATTGGTGAAGACAAGAATTATAAATGTCGATCTATGACCAAGAAAGATGCTGAAACACTTGTTGAACGAAATAAGCTTTATCACGAGCTCATGGGGTCCTGGCTTTATATTGCTCTTGAAAGCTGTGATTGCAAAGTTTCGGACTTGTAGGCCGATATGTGTTTTTTACATAAATTTCAAACAGTTGCAAAAGTTACTTTGGATGTGTTGGTTCCTCGAAAGAAACTGTGCTTGTAATGTAATTTTCAAGCGTTCTTTAATAACATAAGTATACAGGGACGCTTTAACTGAAACTCTCGAAATTGTGAACCTTGTAAATTGATAAACTTATATCTGAACAACCGCACTTGATCCTTACGTTATCTTTGTCTAGGTACGACTGACAGCCCTGTTCGATTCTCTCTTTCATAAGCGCTTGCAGGTTGACGAGCAAAATTTAAGGGTTTCCTGACAGAATTGTCTTGCAGGGTAACAAAGAAGGCGCTTATAAATTGTCAGAATATGGCTTTACAAGAGGAGTCTCCTCTTGAATACCCAAGCGGATGAGCTGATACTAAGCCCCGAGATAAAGGAGGACGGACGCAAAGTTGTATCTCCAGGTTGTTGTTGGCCGTCTGGCGCGACTCGCCGAGATTCTCCATCCTCAGAGCCGGCCCCTCACCGCACTGTGTTATTTCCTTGGACAGCACACTTTTACTCTAAACGTTTTCCCTCCACCCCGATATAAATTAGCTGAGTTCCTGAGACATACAGATGACTCGAGGTCGGACGAGCTTAGCGGAAAGGCTCTTTCTTATCTTAGTTGCTCTATTCTGCCTGAAAATTTGATAAGCTGAGGTTGTTAGGCTATTGTGGCTCATGAGTGATTAACGTCGGAGTGATTGCAAGGTACTGAGACAACTCCGTAGAAACTGTAAGAAAGTATAACTTCTCTACAATGAGTACCGTCAGTTTTCGAATAAATCTTTCAGGAACGGGTGTGGAAGTTACGTTCAATTTTTCAGCATTGATAAGCAATAAAAGTTTCAATATTCTATTTCATGGTCAGAAATAAGCAAGAATAATTCGATCCTTATTTTGATGTTAAAAAGGTATATATTCAGTTTTAAACAACCATACAGCAGCTCTAATTTTGGGTATTCGCTATTTTTAAACTAAAATGTGTTTCACGAGCAATTTTTGTGTGGAGTCCGGGAAAGTGTGCATGGTTCATTAAAAAACGAAGACTGAAACTCTTGCGACCTCAAACACCAGTTGGCGTGATGATGAATACTCTCCGTTATGTGGAATGCACCTACAAGGTTGAAGGCCACCTCGTTTCATTTCCGTTGTAGTGGGCTTAATGTAATATGAAAACCCCCGCACGGAAAAGGTTTCTGACGAAGCTAGGCTAACAAAATTGTACGTGAGACCAATCATACTGTTATACTTTCACTACCTTAACTCCGCCGGCAAATCATCGGCTTCTAGTAACCTGTTTAAAGAGGCATTTTCACACAAAAATACTCGGACCGATATTTGATGACTTAAAGTGCGGAGTATTTGAAGAATGAGTGTCACGGTCGTGTCTGTGAATCAGTGAACCAAGCGGAAAATCGTCTTAGCGAATTCTCTGTTAATTCGGCTGCGGTTGGACGCAGGTTTGACTAGCGTTCGTTGTGGTTCAATTTTTTCTTTTAACCTGGCAAACCGCTCGATCCAGCTGCTATCCACAGGGTAAACCACAAAGGCAAACACGGTAGTATTCTGGTTTCGTTGTATCTATGGTGAAGCCAAGACAACCACAAGGTAATAATAATCGTTTATGACATATTTGAGCCATATCGTAGATAAAAACGATACTTGTTGATAGGGTTGGAGAATCTATAATTCTTGTGTGAATACCGCTGCAATATGTTTGGATATTGTACGCTTTAGACATGCACTCTGTTCTTTCTTCCGGTGCGAAAAATCCACGCTAAAATGATAGGCTTTATTTTCCTCGCTCCATGTTACATATTGATGAAACACTGAAACTCCGTGACGTGATTTCTAGCATGTGCAAGTCTATCCTAACAGAAAAATGACCGACATCGAAAGACCATTGTTATTAGTTACTGACTCATCATCAATGTTTCTTGTATATTCTGACTACTAGATTGGATTGGCCTTAATTATTTTCAGTGGATGTAAGGTATTTTAAGAGCACCCTTTCAACGCTTTGAGGAGTGTGTCATTCACAGGTACTCGGATAACATATCATTTCATTGATTCAATTGATAAGACAATGGTGTCTAAAAATGCAAATCAAAACGCCTATGCATCGAGGTCGCAGCTCCCAATCGACCGAGCATTAACCTGTAGAAATTTAAGAGGTAAGCAATTTAAAATGTCAAAATAGTTCCATTTCAAAGTCGTTCTGACATACGATGTAAAATATAAGCAATTCAAGTTTCATGTGTTCTTTTACGTGAACTACTAGAATCCGAGAATTCAATTTCCGTTAAGATCTGTTCAAAGCGACTTCTTTTCTAAAAAATCGTTATTCTTCAAAGGGCTCAGCTGTACTCACAAGACTTGAACCTTCGTCTATGTAAGGCAAGGATTAGAACAAACAGCCATGTGCGCGCGGGTGTTGTCGTTATACAAACAAGTTTGGTTCATGGGGATCATTTTTGTCAGTTTCTATCACTTTCTGTATCACCACCCCCCTCATCACCTTTCGCTAACAATTTAGACATAATGGCCTGGAAGTCCATTCAAATCAAGACAAGTGTACAAAGAACACTGATCAGGGGTCACCCGTTATTTGGATTTCATTCCTATTTTAAAATATAAACACCTAGCAATCTCCAGCGTATTCACTAAAAGCGCGTGCCTACCGCTACATAACAATAAATCACTTCTTCGTGTGAGCTGAAAGGGTTGGCTTACGAGTATGAGAATTCAATCTTATTTACTTTGAAATCTTGAGAAATATTGAAGTAGTGAAAAGTGTTCAGTTTGAGTTCAGAGCTTTCGAATTTGTAGTACTGCCATGTTGCATTTTGTACTTTTTTTTACGTGTAAGGAAAGGAATTAGTTCTTTCTCAGTTCAAGAAAAAAATAGATACACGACCTGTTTGTTTGTCGAGAAAAAAATTCCTAGTAAACTCGATAAACAGCGAGGGTCAAGCAAAAATATTTCAGCAGACAGTCAGCAGACAGCTCTCTGAATCGACGAATTTCCTCGTGTCTTCACGCTGATGTTCGTTCAAGCATTTCCGGTTTTTATCATTATTAGGAATGAGAGACCCATCAGTGCAAAATTCAATGCAATATCCCTTGTGGAATTTTGATGTAAAGGTCACAATGAGTTACTCGGTGCAGGGTAATCAAACAGAGAGGGAGGTATGAAATGCAAAGGCTATCTTTGATAAAAACAAACACAGGAGAAAAAAGCCACAGGAACAATGAAAGAACAAATTGAAATTTGGACTCGGTTTTTTGGAGTTTTATTTTTTAGCGAATCAAAGCAAACGGAAGCTAACTGCAGAATAATCTCTGAGTCAGTGACAGCCCTAACAACATGAAAAGCCTGTTTGCGGGCCACAACAATGAGGTAGAATATAACGGATTATCCCTACAGGGGCCACTTGATATTGGTGACAATCGACTGCACTTTTTAATCCAAGGTAAACCAGATAGTCACTGCTGGTGCTTCCACCGCTTCGCTAAGCTCAACTGAGGAAGCCAGTAGGGTTTTCGCAGTGGCGAGAACATACCTTCCAAAAATTAGTTCTGGGTTTGATTCCTGTGCTGGTGTTTACTGTCGGTCAGGTTTTTTGGTTCTCTACTGTGCTCAAAGAAGTTTTGTTCTCAAGATGATCCAGTTTTCCCCTCTTATCTCATTTAATTTGATCTAATTTATCAATTAAGGTGATTTCCTTTGCATTAAGCGCTAGCGTTGTACTATGTACAAAGATATCATTATTAGTAACTCAACACGCATCCCTAGCTTCCCGAATGCTCATGCAAAGAAGATAAATTTCTATCACTTAGTTAGCAATACGCCAGGTCCAAACCTAGCCTTAAATGGTCCGGGGACCTCGTAGAAAATAGAAAATAGGGTTCGAAATAATGTGGATGAAATTGCTTTATATGAAGCCATCACACTGCTACCCAATGCAAGGTATTCATATTACGAAAGAGATCATCTTTGAATAGCCCTGCAATACAAACGCTATCTCTTCTTTCAACAGCTAAACAAGATGACTAGTGTTTATGAAAACGCAATTTGCGACATAAGAAGGCAAATCTCAAGGCATCCCTACAACTGGACACCCGGAAGATCTTTCGGGCGTTTTAGGACCAGGTCACACCCATTTTCCCACACAGATTGGGAAGAACTTCTTAAGAGAAAATGGAACAAGCGAGCTCGTCCTTTGTCTCAGGTGGAATGGAAAGAAAAACAAGCTAGGAACATGAACGTTAATGTTGATGATTGTGCCGAGTTCCTCATGGGTCGGAGGTGTGGCAGAAGACGTAGGCTACTTTTTCGAAATGGATATTATTTGACCATACAACCCGATGGAAGCGTGAGAGGGACTAAGGACAAAGACTCGCCTTATGGTAAGTGTCCTACATCGTGGGTATTGTTATGAGTTCCTTGAATCGACCTATTCCAACTTCCATGATTTGTATGACATCATGAAGGTCGCTGGTGTCACCATATTTTATAATTATTAAAATTATATATACTGGGAAACCAGAGAGCGCACTCTCTTGCATGCGAGAGAAACTGAAATTTTTCAATGTTTTAACTCCTTGAATCTCACTGCTGTGATCATTTCATCTGGACGAATATTTTCTCACCTGTGATCAGAGGCCTTTGAAAAACCGCGTAATTCGTTGGGACGTTTTAGTACACCAATATAATTATGATGTATTGCGCCATGTATTTGCAACAGGTGATGGTTCTAAATCAGGTGGTTGTAACTCTTACGATAAGAAACGGAATGGGAAATAATAGATATGGAGACTATCCACATCTGGTCTCTCTGTGAGACTGATAAAACGGCAGCAACCATTCAGGCCGATGGATGATGGTTCCTCGTTGTAGCACGTGAAACAACCACTATCAGCGGCTGAAGGATTTGGCAAACCTGTTCACTGCACGGCTGATCAGAAAAAAGAAAAAAAAAACATTAGGAAAAACTAAAGAGCTTTTCAATCCACATTTCAAATGGCATTTTTGCTTTTTAACCCTTTAATTTTCAAGATCGAAACATTCATTCTCCTAACTAGTATCGCAGATTCCTTTGTTGGGCAGTCATGAGAATTTGGTGTAAAACTAAAATCACACTTTTTTAGCTGATAATTATCTTCATTCTCAATACCTGCTTCACTGACATTTCATCGAAATTGTAAGGAGAATTTACATCCTGATTACTCCTTGCAGTCAAAGGGTTATTTAAAGCTCGGCCAAGACCGGATAGCTTTATCTGTTACTTTAAGAATAGAAAATACCGCACCTGGAAAAGACGGAAACCAACCAGCTCGTGTGATTGATCAGAGAGATTCAGTGTTTCCTCATAATTTGCTATACTTGAACCATTCCTATCAAGGCGGAAGAAAGTGCAGCTAATCATGTACGAAAACTGAAGGAAAAACCACAGATGTAATCACAACTCAAGGATTGATCAATAAGCGTTCTTTCTTCTTTTATGATCAAAATAAACTCATCCTGATTATGGAAGTGTCAACAGGTTTAAAGGGAAAAAACAATAGCCTTAAATTCCTAGAAAATCGGAAAAGGCCTCTTATGTTTCGCTTATACATTTTTGCTTGTTTTTATAAGTATAAAAGTAATTTAATTTACTACTAGCAATGATGAAAAATTGACTCGAGCACGGTCAGCGCGTAAGACCTGAGACTCTTTGAGGATGCATGGAACGGAACTTTGAAGTCAAACAAGAGCGAGAACTTGAATGAGACGCCCGTGACTGCCCTTGTTACCTATCACTCATACTCCTTTTTTTTTCCAGCACATCAGTGACATGGTTGGGTCATTGCACCGATATCCTTTCGAGGGTGTTTAAATAGCTGAGTTTTAGCCACTATCAGGGGCACCCAACGTCAATTTTCGGAAAATATCTGTTCCGAAGATGATTTGAGATCTAGAATTTACGGAACATTTGTTTTAAATTTCCTTGCTTCCCTGCCTGTCCTAGGATTTTCGAACATCTTAAACATGGTATAATTGCCCATTTCTAACAGATTTTTACCCTAAAAGGGTCACCTAGAATTTTTGGGAGCAGGCTTTTTTCTGGCTGAAATTCTCGTTGGGTGCCTCTGCACTATGACAACAAATTTAAGAAATATGTTTGTTTCAATCCAACAGCCACTGTCGAGATTTGTTCCGTTGGAGCTGGATTGGTAAAAATCGCTGGAGTAGAGACAGAGTTTTTCTTGACAATTGATGATTCTGGAACGTTGCGCGCAACGGTAAGTCATTATTGTCGAGGTCCTACTTTTCCCTTGAGATTTATGGTTATTGTCGGAAAATAGCCATTTATTGTCTAATTAAAGTTCTTAAAAAATACGGGTGATCTTAATGTGATTTCGGCAAACGGCAAGTATCTTGCGGAAACTTGTTTTTGGCTAAAAAAATATGAAGCGGAAACACATTTGATTTAAGTCAATTTCCTGCAACCAACGAGCATGTATTTGAAAGACAGAAAGCATATCTACCTCTTGTCGCCGCGAACATTACGTGAATAAAGGGATGTAACCAAATCTCTCTTGTCACCAATACTTTTTCTCTGTTGGGAGCCTAACCTTGGTATAATTCGCAAAAAGCACTTTCGATTTCGGGGTTTTACGAAAAAAGACCCCAACCCATTGGAAAAAAACGCAAAGGTTAGGTTCGGTTCGGTTATTGATCACAGTAGGCGGGCCGTATTTTGATTGTACTCTGATACCATTTTCTGATACTGAGTTACAGAGCATTCCATTTTCTACTTTTTTCCTATTTCTATCGCACATCCAGGATGCAGACAGCGAAGAGTGCGTTTTCGAAGACGTTATGGTCAGAGATTTCTATAGCGCTTACAAGTCATACTTGTACTCAAATCAACATTGGACAGTGGCAATAAGCGACGACGATGGCAAAGCTTTCACTGCATGTTGTCAGGGGCCTCTTGATTCGGATCTTCAAGCACATTTACTCCCTGAGATGGTACCCGAAAGTGACACTTCATCGGACGAAGAGTCAATTCCTGAATCGCAAACGTCACGCTATGCGTCACGTTACGTCAGAATGGATACGTCACGCTCTCTTGAAAGGCAAACGTCACGCCTCATTGACCTCCTTAATTTTGATCTCGAGGTTTGTTTGCTAGCGGAATTCAAAGAAGACGATGCAGTGAACGTTGTAACATTTCCTGATAACAAAGTTGATCTTGGACCCTCTCTTTCAGAGATACTCAAAGAGCTAGGAACCAGTTTATAAGGAACGAAGATTTTTAATATAATTGAGAAAAGTTAGGGCATCGTTTTTTTATTAGGGTTACAACAAAATTCATCACGTTTTCGAAGGAGTATATGAGCCCGGGAGAGTACAAGTTCGATGTACTTGTGTCACATCGTGTTGCAGATTCGAAGGATGGAAAGCGCTATTCACTGGATAAATCACAATCCACTGGTTAACTCAATTTTCAGTTTTTGCTAGTGTTTATTCACCGGATATTGATTTATCTGGTGGAATGCGTTATCCACCTTTTGGTCAACCGACGCCAGTTCTCTTCACATTGGTTTTCCCGCAAAACCTTCCCAACCAATCAGAGGATGCACATAATTATTTATTACCAAAATTATATGAGATATGAAAGCGAATGCCCCAGATGCACATGTATTTCAATAAGCGTCACGAAGTGTCTCTTTGCTCTTCATCACTCCAGTCTCGGAATACAGACAATAGGCCATTTCCGAGATCATGTCTGCCTCCTCTTCAAAGCGAGTCTCAGTGCAAAGTTTTTGTGATGGTAAGAAAAACTAGCTTTGCACTTAGACTCGCTTTGAAGAGGAGGCAGACATGACCTCTGAAATAACCTATTAACCTCACAAAGTGTCTCTCTCAAAATGCTGCTCCTCAAGTAAGAATAACAGCTGTATTTCATACTTTTTATCTTAAAGTGCCCCTAACCCCAAAATATTTTTTTTGCTAAAATTAACCTTTGCACCTGTTCGAAACGCATTGCGGCCATTTTTTCATTTTTCAAACAAATCCTGCAATTTTATAGGCTTCGAAAGTTGCGAACATCCAAGCATCTTGTGTTCACGACCGAGTCAGAAGGGGAGTGGGCCTATTCCTGATGTGACGTCACAAACTTATTTACATGGCATTAACTCTTTGTAAAAATGCATGCAAATTAGATTGTGACGTCACATCAGGAATAGACCCACTCCCCTTCTGACTCGGTCGTGAACACAAGATGCTTTGATTTTCGCAACTTTCGAAGCCTATAAAATGGCAGGATTTGTTAGAAAAAGGAAAAAATGGCCGCAATGCGTCTCGAACAGGTGCAAAGATTCATTTCAGCGAAAAAAATATTTTGGGGTTAGGGGCACTTTAAGCTAAAAATAACCCTAACCTTCCACCTTACCTTATTTTTGGAAATGAGTAG
>NC_090872.1:34927396-35004896 GCF_036669935.1 Montipora foliosa
TTTTCGTTTAAGCAATGCTATTGTTTTTCAGTTTTTCAAGTTAGAGACGCGGCCAAGTAGTATTTTTCTTCCCACTTAACATAATTTGAAAGATACTCCTGCAAACAAGTGAGAACACTTCTCAGCCAAATGCAATGTTCAGTCCTCAATCTGGTGATAGCTCACGGCTTCGAAAGTCGGGCACATCGTTAATGTTCGTCAGAACACAACAAAATCCGACAAATTAAAAAAGTACTCTTTCATAGCTAAGGGATAGTGGAGGCGGAGCTAGAAGCTAGAAGCATACATATTAATTTTATGAACAAAAGGGCTAATTATCTGCTCATATGTGCTACGAAATACAAAACACAAATTTCGAACGGTGTCCCTTTCACTATTCTTGACTTTTAAGCTGAATCACTGAATTTACGTTAACAAGAAACTTTTGCAGGTCAAAATTTCATGAAAAGTTGAACTACAAACTGAAATAGAAATAGAAAGAAAGCATTTTTGAATTTTCATACAAATTACCTCAAAAATCAGTCGCAGTTTAAACTCGAATTTCCAATAATTGTAAGAAGTCTTGTCCACGCTCTCAGTGTCTCGATTAGATGAGTGTTATTTCGTCTTCATTTTGCACGCTACATTTGTGCACTTTTCCAACCAAGATGCCTTCAAATTGAGAAGTTAAAGTTGACAATTCACCCATTTTCGACACCATCTCCTTTAAAAGGCGGCCAGTCAGCTTTCAAATTTCGCGCTCCAGCGCATCATTGATTATGCTAATCCATGCATAATCATACGAATATTAATAATGTCTGGCCATTCTGCGCTATGTGAAAAGAAGAGAAATGAAGGGTAGTTCTAAGTATCTGTGTCCTTGAAGTGGATCAGAAATGTGTAGGTTGATGTCCAAAAAGGGTACGGTTATGGTGGATGTAAATCGGAGTGGCGGGTGAAAGTTTGAAACAAAGTCAATAAAGGCTTCGACTTCCTCTCTTTTACGCGACGCCGCCTCCAACGATGTCATCAACGTATCTCTTGTGTAGCTGAGAGGTGAATCCTGAGTACTGTTCTCGGATCTGTTGTTCACATAACCAACGAATAAGCAGGTATAGCTTGGACCCATTTTGCACCCCATTGCAACACACTAAATTTGACGATAGTACTGGTAGTCGTTGTTAAACGAGAGAAGAAATTCAAAGTTCTAGTTCCGCGATTCTTGTGAGCGTAGATGTGGAGGGTTCTGGTTCTTTTATTTCGCGTTTATCCAAGAACTAAGTAAACGCTTGTAATCCACAGTCACTGGGAATAATTTTGTAAAGGGACTTGACGTTCATGGTGAAAAGAAAGCGATGTCCAGGATCAGTAGTATCAAATCTGAAAGATTCAAATATATGAAGAGTGTTGACAAAAGAAGCCAGGACTCCATCAAGGTAAGCTGAAATGTTTTCAGTAGGGCAACTACAAGCAGAAACTATGGGTCGACCAGCAGAGTTGTTGGGTTTGTGTATCATCGGTAAAAGAAAAAAAAAGTGATGTACGAGGTGTGTAAACGACGAGATGTTTGGCTGAAGGTGGTTTGTAGTGCGCAAGAAGAAATCATGACATTGATCGTCGTTTTAGCCTTTTTTTGGTACTCCTGGAGAGGATCCGTACTGAGTCTTTCGTAAAATCTGAGATCGGATAGCTGTAATAGATAGATCTAATGAGGTGCTTACATACTTCTCCCTGTGTGGTTATCTTCGTGCTTCCATTGAAAAGGATCTACGGAGGTCACAAGCATCAAGCGTCCTGATGCCCTACGCACACCTGAGCTGAGGGTCAGCTCCAACGACAGAGTAACTCTTGCCCTCACATACCACCCTTTCAACAAGCAAATCAAACACTTTCCATTTCAAAACTTCCGCATTCTATCAACCGACCAACAGACTCGTCATATCTTCTCGCAACCACCTGTCGTAACTACAAACGCGATCTCAACCTAAGAAACTTACTTGTACACTCAGATAACCACGCACGTAGTGATCAGAGTGGCTCGCTCGCCTATTATCCACGTTGCCATACCTGTGCTTACGTCACTCTCACTTGTTACATCTCGCTGAAAAACGTCCTCACATGGTCCAGAGGAGTTCGTTTCTAACGTTCAAGATCAATCACATCTTGTTCGTGTGTCCGCCTTGATTATTTGAAACGTCCACCGAAGAAGTGTGAACTCTCCCAATGTCTGTTACAATAAACTACTTTTTAAACAAATCACTTGACTCACCTCGTGCCGGTATGTAAAAAGTTGTTGAGAAAATTCATTGGTCTTCGAGCAACTTTTATCCCAGCCGCAGCCAGCGTTTGTTCAGGTAAGATTATATTTATACGACATTTTTAAATTTATATAACCTCAGAGATAGAACCACCTCCCTTGCTTACGTACCTTAGGCCAGTCAGTCGCATAACAGAGCTTAAGGTCCGATTCAAACGTCGAACTTTTCATGTGCAAAATCTAATGCAAATGAGCGAAAACAACAGATTTTTATCGTTTGCATTAGATTTGGCACATGAAAAGTTCGACGTTTGAATCGGGCCTTGTAAGTCCACACAAATAGGCCATTTACCCAGTTCATTTCAGCTTACGTTAAGAGTAGTTTTTTTAATTTGAGTGAAAAGTGAATCTTATTTCGGGATAAGGAAAAAATGCAATTGGCCTCACCATGAAAAAGAGGTTGAAGTGAATTAGATAACTTCTCGTCCTTGCAAGGACATGGAATTTGATGCACGTCTACCCAACGAGACTTCATAGAATAAAATGTGTAGCACTTGTAACTGTCCTATCCAAACAAGCAAATTCACTGTCTGGTGCCTTTTCTAGCTCTTATGACCTTTCGAGAGAGACCACGAAATCGGTTACACTTGAAGTGCATTCGAGTTATCAATGCTTACCGGCTGAAGAGATATATGACCAGCTCAGGAACGCTCCACTGAAAATCGATCCATAGTAACACACTAAACCAGTTCACGTTGTTTGAAGAATTGTGGAGTTAGAAATGCTGATTCGACCAATCGTTTCAAAACTAATATTTGTCCTTTAATTGGCACGACAATGTGTACATCCAATAATTGTAGACAGTTTTGCCTCCCTAACCCTTGTGAATGCGAGTGTTTGTTCCACTTTCCTATTCTTCAGACACACTCGTCGCGTTTGGAATGCACAATTGTCATGATCAAAGCAATTTTTTATGCCTTACTCTAAATTACATTTTCGTTTACCTCAATTAAGGAGGCTCAAATCAGTTTGAATACTTTCAACGAACTGTACTATTTGGAAGGATTGAATCTACCAAACTCTTTCATATGAAACACCAATAGATGCCTCACAAAATGCACTCTTTAATGTGACGTACAGGTTAGCACGGCGACAAAATAGCTATCTAAAAAACAGCCTATATTTTGTCTTTAAACGCATATATCTCAAAAACAAAGTGGGTGACCTCCACTGTTTATTCCTGGAGAGTTATACGTTATTAACACGCTAGGATAAAACGTTCTGCAAAGTTTAAAAAGATTCACTGGAGCAGATTCATTGCCACCTTTATTAAGGTGGCTTTAATCCGCTCCAGAGAATTTTTTAAAAGTTGCAGAGATTTTCGTCTTTGCTTGCTAATCACTTACGAGCAATAAAAAATGGGGCGTTTTTAGATGGTTCTTTGGTTACCATGGTAATTTATTACGTGACATTAATATATGCATCTGGTTAAGCAATTGCTAGTGTTTCATACGGTACCATAACATTGCCATTCAGTGAAACAGCGTTAGAGTTAATCTTTCTATTAAAACAATCATCCATATTCAATAGCTGTTTTGACCAATCGGATGAATTTCACTACACTACCTAGTAATTCACCCAACAAACCTAAAAGCTCGGGGAGGGATTTGAACGTGGCCCCAGCGGTTTAAATAGATGAACAATGGAATGCAAATGAACTTGAAGCATTATATAATGCAACCGCCTACTTTGTTGCGTTCCTGGTAGCCTTTGGAATGCAGACGGTCTTCCAAGTCTTTTTTCTCTTGCTCTTGCGTCTTTAGGCTGCCTAATTAAATTGTCGTTTTGGAGGCATTTTGGTCTCGGTTCAAGAGCCCTCAAAACACTAAAACAGAGCATTTTTACGCTTACCAGCCAACGTGAATAAAATTTTTATACATCGCTGAATGACATTTCTTCGATTCCCAGGTGAACTGGACTGGCGCGTCTTTCTATGTAACACTAGGTAGTTACTTTTTCTTCATTGGTCAGGGTGTTTTTCGATTCCCAGGCGAACTGAACTAGACCGCATGTCACGAAGGAATGGTCTTTTTTCCATCACGATGGTCAAAACGGCTATTCAATATGGAGGAGTCATGATTTTAAGCCATTTAAAGCACGCGAATTTTCTCTTTTTGTGATAGCTATCCCTACTGGAATAAATTTTACTTGCGCGCTGCTTTGAATTTATCTCTTTAAAGAATGCCCAGCGTGCAACAACCGTGAACGACACGAGATAAACACTTGAATTTAAGAATTAAATGAATTCTAAATTTAGCTGGAGTCACGTGAGTGGTAAATAATTAGCGAGCAAAGTTCTTTGGACGCTATTATTGTTGTTTATTGTGACTGCAGAGAACGTCAGGGGCTACTACTAATTGCTCTGCTCTGTTAAAATGAGTGGAAAGCCAGTGTTGAGGGATGAGGGAATGCTCAAAGACATCTTCCAGCTCTACGATACATCTGGAGGTGACAAGATTGAAGTGAATAAACTTGGGCAAGTTTTGAGATCGGCGGGGTTAAACCCGACTCAGAGCGAGGTCCACAAAGTTGAACGCGATGTGGGGAAGACAACTGTGTCGTTCGAGGAATTTCTCCCCATCTATAACTCGGTGGCTCAGCACATGGCAAGTGTGACAAGCAAGGCGACCCCGGAGCAAATTGTGGATTGTTTCAAGCATTTTGATCGAGACGGAGCTGGCAGTATCTCTTCTAGTATGCTCCGTCATGTTCTTACTTCGTTGGGAGAGAGGTTAACCGATGAAGAATTTGATGCATTGACTACAGGGCACGTGAGCTCGAAAGGAGAGATCAATTACGAAGTATTTGTACCAGCAATTATGACAAACATTGACTTTTAATCAGACAAGGAGCCCAAGTACAGCGATCGTTGATGTACTCTTTGATCTCCAAGAAGAAAGTGGAGAACGTGAAAGCGATTGCTGAAAACCAATATCGACATAATATTGGCAATATTGGCATGACACCCAGTGTTGACCTTTCAAACATCTGGATTCATGGCATTTTAAGACCTTTTATGAATCAACACTAAGTGTTAATTAGTCTTATACTAAGGTTATCGCTTCTCTCAAAAAGTAAGAAAACTTCTTGAGAAGGTTGGGCTTATCTTTATTGCTCTTCAAAAATAAGGGAAATATGGCAATGTTTAGTTGAGCGTGTAAATTTCACGAGTGAACTGTCGACAGCTTATCTTATATGTATTAACCTGTCCTAGCCATATGTAAAGATCAATTAGAGATATGAAATGTATGGATAGATAAATATCTGCAGTGTTTGCATACAGAGTGTTTTAACCATCGTATCTCATTTCTTACGCGCGCATACGTAATCGACTTTATGGCTGTCTGCTGCTGCTTACATGGTATGGTCGTTCAGCTTTGCTGATTATAATTAGCTTAAAGCCCATTTCCGAAAACAAAATACAGGATGGCATACGTCAATTTAAAAGCGCTTGAAAAAAATATCTACAGGATTTTTGCAAAGTAATCCCAGTTTCTGGTTTATGTCTAAATAATTTCACGTGATAACGCTTTTTTATGGCAGAGATGATGAGTGACTGCATCGGTCCATAGCAGAAATCGGAAGCGGCAATAAGCATATTGTTTATTTGATATGCGCTTTAACCATGGAAAAGGGACAAGAATGCGATCCATGGGATTTTACGGGCAACACTAAAAGCCGGAATCCGGAATCCGGAAACCAGAAACATCCACAAATCGCGAATCCGGAATCCGGAAACCAGAAACATCCATAAATCGCGAGCACTACAGCAACTCATCCACTGAATAGATCACTACCAGTCCACTGGATAACTCAATTGGTGTTGCAAGTGTTTATCCGGTGGATAGCGTCATCCACCTTTTGAACAATCGAGGCCTCGTTTCTTGTACATCTTGATTATCATCAAGTGGAAATCCCCGTCTCAAAAGAGACATCAAGTAAATGAATGGATCATAATCGAAATTTGTTTATTGTGCACGGTCAACTTTACATGAAAGTAATAATGTTTGAAATTTATTAAATAAACAAAATTGTCTTTCCTTCCTTTAATTGATTGATTGCGGGAGGCTTGGTGGCAACATAGTTAGTGTGCTCGACTCCGGATCGAGTGGTCCGGGTTCGGGTTCTAGCCGGGGAAATTGTGTTGTGTTCTTGGGCAAGACACTTTCACGGTGCCTCTCTCCACCCAGGTGTATAAATGGGTACCGGCAAATTTAATGCTGGGGGTAGCCCTGCGATGGACTTGCATCCCATCCAGGGGGGAGTAGAAATACTACAGAAACCGGAGATATAAAGCGCCGGCATGATGGGCCTTTCTAGTAGTCGTAACAGAGACTTTACCTTCCTTTGATTAGGTTCTATGTATGTCATTCTCATACTATTTCCTTTAGCTATCACCACATCCTCCAAAATAGGTGATTACAAACGGGCTATGTCACGTTATTTTAGGGTGTATAGGGGAAATCTTAGTTAATCACGAGTTTAAAACTCGAAAATGGTAATGTAGAATTCCTTTACTGAGCCGTGCGAGAGGTCGTGAGTTCAGTTCCGGCCGGACCAACACTCAGAGACTTTAAATAACTGGGGAGAAGGTACTGCCTTTCCTTTGTAATTACATCCACAAATAGTTAGACTTTCGAGTCTTCTTAAGGACTATGAAGACCTATCAATCGTAGGCCCCGTATCACAACCCTTGTTCATAAAATCCGACACACTATTCAAAAAAGAGGAGGGTACGGTCCGAGTTTCCGGTGTTGTGTTGTGATATCAATTCTCTCGCAAATATGTGGCAGGGTTAGTGGCGCTGTTTCAAAAAGGCTTATGATGTATGAGGCCATGCAAGCAAAACCAGTCATAAGTCAAGGGGGGCGTTGCTGAGTGCTGGAGCATGTAGAAGTATGTTCGTTTTCCCTTGTGTCAAATTGTTGTCCTCCGCGACGCTGTGTATCAAAATGGGGAGCGAATTCCATCACCTCTGAATCCGTCCTCGCACCCTAATTAATTCGTTGCAAACCTCACCAGGCTTGCGGATCAATTCATCTACAGTCAATTCTCTTTTTTCAATTCCCGATGGTGTCCGCTTACCATCGGGAATTGAAAAAAGCGTCCGTTAGTAGAGGTCTTCGCTTACGAGAATTATTTCCATAACGTGACACTTCAAATACATGTTGGACTCTTGTTCATGTCAAACGAACGGACAGCATGCTTTCACGCGGACAAATGGAGATTTGAGAGAACCGACCCCGCGGTTCTGTGCCAAGAGTCAATAATTATACGTAGGGTGTCCGCTTAGGAGAGACGGTAAACAAAAGAAAATCCAACTATAATTTGAAGAGTCCGCGTCCGTTTACGAAATAGTGTCTGCTTACGGGAATGTGTAAATACAGAGTTGGTATGGAAAAAAGTGTCTGTAAAACTAAGTAGAGCTGTGGTTAGCGCGAGTTGACTGTCTTTGCCAATAATCGCTGTGACGGCCGCAGAAATCTTCCGCGCACCGGTGGCTCAGTTGGTTGAGCGTCGAGCTATCACGCGGGAGGTCGAGGGTTCGAACCCCGGCCGGATCAACACTCAGGATCTTAAAATAACTGAGGAGAAAGTGCCGCCTTTGTAATTTCGTCTGCAAATGGTTAGACTTTCAAGTCTTCTCGGATAAGGACTGTAAACCGTAGGTCCCGTGTCACAAATATCTTCTCTATTCATAAGTTCCCTGTGGGACGTTAAAGAACCCACACGCTATTCGATAAGAGTAGGGGATGAAGTCCCCGGTGTTGTGGCTGTCCTTTTCTCTCCAGCAGAAGTGGCCGGCTTGGCGGTGATGTCTCTAAAAAGGCTTGTGGTGTATGAGGCCACCAAAGCAGAAACAGCCACAAGTCAAAAAGGGACTTTGCTGAGTGCTGGAACATGTAGATGTAGATTTGTTTTTTCTCAACCGCGTTTGATCTAACCCTTTCTAGGTTTCTCCATAGAAAAATGGAATTCCCAGAAACATCCCAAAACTATTAATCCATTACTGAACCTTCACCGGATCTGTCAAGCTTTTCCAGGGCAGTAAGTATTAGCCTGCGAATACAGCCGCCGCAGGCTAACTAAGTGATTCACTGCGTTATGAATTTTTCGCCCCTGGGTATGTACAGCGGTTCTCCTTTCGAACGGTAAAATCACTCATGCATATCGGAAGGTAAAAAGTAAGTATTGAGAGTATAGATCGTTTTCACGTGACGTCATCATTTTCTAAAATCCAAAACTAAAGAGCCACGAAAGTTTTTATCCTCATCAGGCATAAGGGCGGTAAATTTGTATCCATTTGCAATTTTAAAGCTCAATAGCGTGCTTCGTTTGGAAACCAGAGCATTTTGAATTTCTGAGTTATAGCGGTGCGTGAAACGAGGCGACGATCGAGTTTATTGAGAAATATATATTTATCTCATGGTTTTGAGCCTTTTTAGTTTTTAAAGCATTAGGAAAAGTGCTTAGGTAAATGAATGTCTGTTCAGTACAGATAATCACTCGCCTAGATAGCCAAAGTAAGTAACAAATGTTGACACTATCTTCCGGCCGCCATATTGGTGCACCACAGATTGCACCAACATGGCGTTTTCATACTGGGCTCTGTAAATTTCTGCGAAACATTTCGACGAATATCTGAAGTTTGGCGAAACGCACAGGCGTAAAACTTGGAGAAGTGTCTTCTTCACTTATCTTCTACAACATCACGAATTCTTGACTTTTTCCACTGGATGGTTTTCGATTTATTTTTTTATTGCGTGACAGTGAAAACGATCTATTGTAGAGTAGAGTATTGGTCAGGAGACTTGACTATTAGAGTGTAATGTGAAGTGCTAGTTTTCTACCCATATGAACCATGTGGGCGTTAGCCCTACTAATGGAAATGGGCCGACACAAGGACAGAGAAAAACTGACCATGCCGGGTTGTCCATAAGTTGTTCGGCCACTTTTGAGCAACTTTTCTGATTTCGAGCAACTTTCAATCCTTCGAGCAACTTTTCGGATTCCGAGCAACTTTCTTCTGCTTTGAACAGGTTTCTTGCCTTTTAAGAGATTTCACAACTTCAAAGTGCTTATTAAAGTTCTCATATTGGACATTGGTTGCTTTCATCATGATATACCTTTTGCAAACAACATTTGCACACTATCCGACACCATTCCTTCACTATTCCTTGGTCTGGAGAATACGGCTAGTGGTGGTCTGCCTGTGGTAGTTTTACAAGGGTCAGCGGATATGGTAAAAAATACAAAATGGCGGAGCTGAACGATAGTCCATGCTCGAGTGACCATGATGAATTCACTACTTGCACAATCCCATAATACACCTCTATTACCCCTCAAAACTTTTGCATAACCATTGTTTGCAATTTCTCCAAGGACATGAAAATGTCCCAAGAAAAGTCGAAAACAATGCTTATGCAGATGTTTGGGGGGGGGGGGGGGGTAAAAAAGGTGTATTATGGGATTTGTGCAAGTAGTGAATATTCAGATCCTCTAGAAATAGCACCTAGTGCCGGAGCTAGGTTCTCAGCCCCCCACGAATGCCATCCCAGCTGGTTCCTTTCTTTTTCCACAGTTCTTCTCAACGTTTCGCTCGGCCGGCCTCGTCTCCTTTTTCCTTCAGGTGCCCACGTTAGTGCAGTCCTCGAGATGTTACTAGGACTAGTCCTCAATATGTGTCCTATCCATCGTCATCTTCTCACTAGGTTCAGTACTCCAGAAAAAGCTGGTATTTCCCGGCAAAGAAAGGTGCAAACTAATCCAGCAGAAAGAAAGAGAATCGTGCGCGGTTCAGTCGATCTAAATGTGTTCTCGTGGGATAGAGTTAAGGAGTTCAAAGACCAGTGGTGCCAGGAAATCTTAGATGTGACGCCTGCAAAGAACTTGAACCTCTCTTAAAAAAGACGAGCTCTGTCAAGAAGCATGTATCATCCGTGAAGCATATCAAATCACTGGAGAACATAAAAAAAAACAAGTAGAAAGATCAGAATATCAAGGATCTCCTAGGAAAAACACGTGGGGGAGCAAAAGAATCAACATTACCTGAGGACATGAGACTATCGCTACGACCTAGTGGAAGCCTTAGTGAAGGCGGGTATACGTATTCCCCTTTCAAAAGTAGACAGTCTGCGGCAATTTCTTGAAAAATATGGTCATCGCTTAACATCTCGCACCCATCTGGCGGAATTTATTCCCTTGATTCGTTAGAAGGAGATGGACTATCTTAAATCAGAAATAGCTGCCAATTGCCCTTTTTCTGTATTCTTGATGGGAGCACCAGGCTCGGAGAAGCGTTAGCAATTATTGTGCGCTTCATTGACAGAGATTGATTCCATGCCTGGCTGTAGAGTATGGAATTCAACCAAACCAGCTTCTAGTAGCAATGCGAGATGGCGCATCAGTAAATAAAGCTGGGTTGCGTCAAGTCAAGTTTTTATTTTCCAACATTCTTAATGTGACATGTTTCTCTCACACTATTGACAATGTTGGCAAGCACTTTGCATTTAGCGTCCTAGACACATTTTCTAGGTGTTGGAATACAATGTTTTCTTTTAACCCAGCTACTCGGCTATTGCGGAAAACAAGAACTGGGACAGCGATGCGACTTCAGTCCAATACCAGATGGTGGAGCAAGTGGGAAGTCCTGAATCAGGTGATGGAGTTTTCGGCGATGTAGAGCCTTTCCTAAGAGAAAACGAAAACCTTTCTCCTGTTTGTCGTGCAGGCCTGTTGGAGCTTTTTGATCACCCATGCAGTCACTGCTAGAGACGTAGACATTGAGCTTGCTGCTATAAGAGACGCTGGCCGTCACTTTGTTAAGGCAACATACTATCTGAAGGGGATGGTCCATTAGTATTTAGCTGCTATGAGCGTTTGTCAGCATTAGCCCAAGCAATAGCTATTGGATCATATCCCAACACTGAGGCCAAAGCTCACGAACATGCAGGTGAAAATATGGTGTTGTACAACCAGTTGGTTGCTGAAGCAAAGGCATGCATCAACCTGGGCTTCCACTTTTACCAACAGAAATTCAGCGTACAATTGCATCATATCACATATCATATCATCATATATCTTTATTTACCCTCGGACTTTTAGAGTAGCTTGGTGTAGCTAATATCTCCGAGCATTTACCCTCCCAACCATGATACACCACAGAAGACAGACCACAACACCGGGAACTACATGCATGATACAGTCCGTGCATTTGAGGCTGCAGACTTATGCTGCCCAATGCAAGTGCAAGCGCTACAGCCAACTGCAGCCTCAGTTCAGGAACTGAAGCAATTTAGCTTCATTACTGATGCACAAGTTGTACAGCTTGTGGAAGAGCTCTCCAACTAGTGGATCCACAGACTACTTTGACAATGTTATGACGAAATTTATTGTCAATAACAGGACAGACGCATGAAAAACTGACATGAATTTTTACAATAACAAAAAGGCAGAGGGGTCAAAATTAACTCAAAACACGAGAAGAACGCTAGACAAAAATGCGAGAAACTTCAATCTGACGCGGGGAATATCGCATAAATTATAAATTTATGTGTCTGTCCGCTTATTGACAATAAAAATTAGCCAATGAGCGCGCGAGAATTTTGCAGTCATTGAAGTTATCCTACAAGGCTATAATTGAAAGACTTCAAGCACTCTATCCTGGTAGGTTTGGCGCAATTAGCTAGAGTTGTAACAGCACTTTATTCAGGCCTTGATTTATCAATCTGAATCATGGAAAGTTATGTTTGTATTGACTCTTTGTCTTGATTGATAGAGGCACGGGGACTCAGTTCAAGAGGTATCAGAAGACACTGTAAAGAGAGGAACATCAATATTTCAGCTGTACGCTGGGTTTCAGAGGAATGTCTGGAGGAAATGGTCTTAAAAAATATCGAACAGGTATCCGAAAATGTTTGCAGACATGTTCAGGTATTCAGTTTACTCACAGGGGGCCCATTCGTATGGGAATAAATTGTTGTTCGTGTTCAGAACAAAAAGATGTTTAAAATTAATAGTTCCAGGGTTTAGAGTTCAATGTTTCTCTGAAAATATGCTTACCCCTCACCCCGGCCCTTCAACTGAAACTCATCCAAAAGTGTTTCTTTCACAGTATGGACACACATACGGACGGCGAATGATGCAGGGCACCCTTCGGTATCAGCTGCAACAAGGTTCACGCCATCGAGAAATCAGCCAGCGACGAAAATCAAATATGCTGAGAGAAATTGCTACCAGTGCCCACAACGATTGGGCACGTGACTTGCTGGACATAATAAATCCAGTACCATAAGTTGCATATGGACCAAAATGAAGAGCTAGCTCAGGAGTTTGGAGTCACCCACGTCCGTGCTCTAGACGGCTGTAGTAGGATGGTTCTCGGATTTATTACAATACGCAAAAAGGACTCTGTTCTTATTTCTTAATATCTATTTCGGTAGTTGTACCTTTTAGACTTGTTTCAGTCAAACGTAAACCTTCACCTAAGACCACTACATATTTGTACTGTATTTATGACCTCTGATTTAGAACCGAGTTACATTTAAGAAATAGAAAACATGTACCGTGTTTCTATCGAGTTATAGAAATACGAGTGAAAGTTTGGGAGAACGAGAAATGCTGTGGGAACACGAGCCACAGGCAAGTGTTTCCACAGCTTTTTCGAGTGTTAATCCCCAACCACACATTTCCTTTCAATAATCTTCTTTTGTGACTAGTTTTTATTATACTTGATACAGGCCTCTTCTTCTTCAGTTTAGTTTATTTGATCAGTTGCATGTTGATCGTGGCATATAATTTTGCCTCTGCATCTTTGTGCAGGATCTACTTAAAAATAGACGTTATGATAACAGCAGAGCCCCTTGGAGGCAAACAATATCCACCAAGAATTACAGGGAGGGGAGACTTTGGCCAGAGGAAAACTCCAGAGTAAAATTCCAGAGTAAATGATGCCCTCAAAAAGGCACTCTGCATTATAAAAGAGCAAGAGATCTTCGACATGGAAGACCCTGTGGTTAGTTTTGCTGTATCCTGACTAACCAAAAACGTCAGCAAAGTGGGATCTGAAAACTTGGTAAATTCTTGGAACCATCATCGAATTCCAGGTGGGTGGTGGAACAGTAAACAACCGCATATAAGAAGAAGTGGATAAACAACATCAGGCTGAGATTTGGCGTGCTATAAAGTCTCATGTGTAATGTTACGAGTGCTAGTATTTCTGTCGGTTACAAAACAGATCATTCACTAATAGACATCAAAATAGCTTTACACTCCAATCCAAGAGGTCCGGGTTTCTGGAAACTTAACACCTCCTTTCTGAATGAAAATGATTATATAGGCCAAATTCAAGTCTAGTTATTAAAGAAACTCACGAGGAATATCGACATGGTAAAACTATGAACGACGCCTTGTTGTGGGAGATGATTAAACTCAAAATTAGAGAGCATTCGATAAAGTATGCTACTACTAAAAGAGCCAAAACCGTACGACGCGAAGAAGAACTCGAGAAGGAAATTAACACCTTGCAACATCTTATCGACACTCAGAATGAAAACAACGAAATTGACATTGCTGATTCTTTCCATAATTTAGAGATTAAAAAAAGGGAATTGGAAGAAATAGTTGAGTACCGGACGAAAGTGATGATAAATATGATCATATTTTTTTTGAAGAATCAACACATAAGAAACTAAACCAAGACGAGAAGGATGTTTGTGAGGGCCCCTTGACGAAAGAGGAATGTTTAAAGGCACTTAACGAAATGGAATGCAATAAAACACCGGGCTCCGATGATTTACCGACCGAATTTTATAGAATCTTTTGGAACGACATTTCTGACTACCTGCTCAACTCCTTTCACTATGCTTATCTCCGTGGGCAATTGTCCGTATCTCAAAAACGAGGCATTATTAAACTTATCCCCAAAAAGGACACTGAACTTTACTTTGTCAAAAATTGGCGTCCAATATCTTTGTTAAATTGTGATTATAAAATAGCGGCTTATTGATAACGATCAGACTGGTTTTCTTAAAGGCAGATTTATTGGAGAAAATATTAGACTAATCGATGCCACTATTAACTGCACAAGCTTTAAAAACATTCCTGGACTATTGCTATTCTTTGATTTCGAAAAGGCTTTTGACACAGGATCACAAAAATCTTTCACTACCTCTCTAAAGACATTAGAATTTTTCAGTGAAGTATCTGGCCTCCGTTTAAACCGTATAAAAACGGAAGCCTTCTGGATTGGTGGTAAAGTAAATAGCGAGGAGAAACTTTGCCCTGAAATCGAGCTGAAATGGATTAGGGACAAGGTAAAGACTTTGGGTGTATGGTTGTCAACTGACCCGGTAATAACGATGAAAGAAAACTATAACGAAAAGTTAACAAAACTTAAGGCAACTTTGGGCTGTTGGGAGTTGCGTCGACTTAGTTTACTTGGTAAAATAACTGTATTAAAAAGTTTAATAATCTCGCAACTTGTTTATATTTTTTCACCTTTGCCAACAGACCAAAGAGTAGTTAACGAAGTTAATAATCTCTGTTACAAATTTCTGTGGGACGGCAAAGGTGACAACATTAAGCGTGATACTATGATTAGTGATTATGAACAGGGTGGACTGAAGATGGTTGATGTAAAGATTTTTAGCAAGGCTTTGAAGGCAACTTGGATTAAGAAATACCTCGACCAAAATAACCAGGCAAAATGGAAACTTTTTTTTGACCTGCAACTGCAAGATCTCGGTGGTGCTACCTTTTTTAGGGGTAATCTAAATCAAAAAGATTTGTTAAAAGTTGGAAAAGTATCGGACGTTTTCCTGCAAGAAATACTACAAATTTGGTCAGAAGTTACTTTTGAAGACTGCATGTCCTCTGTCATCCAGCTACGGTCACAGCCTCTTTGGTTCAATTCTCTTGTACGAGTCGAAAATAAACCAATGTACTACGCACTATGGGCTACTAAGGGAATTCAGGTTGTCAGCGATTTAATGGTTAATGAGTCCACTTTTTTATCTGTCTCAGAATTATTTAAAGACCGTTTTATTTAAAGACCAAGTTTTCTGTCTTTTTTTGGAGTCATCTCGGCTATAAAGCATTTGTGGGAAACAACCAATGGGAAAAACCTAAGCGAAGTTTCGGACTACAATATGTTTAGTGAAAAAGTTCTGATGGCAACTAAACCAAACAGAATAGTGTACCAAAAGCTTGTGGAAAAAAAAAGAAAGCAGCCCTTGAATAGTCAGATGAAGTGGTTAGCAGATTGCCTAATTGAACCAAACGAAACTGTGGACTGGGTCGCCGTGTATCGAAAACTCTTTGAATGCACCAAAATCTCTAAACTTCTAGTATTTCAATTTAAGTTGTTCACAGGCGATTAGCCACCAATAATTTTCTGAAAAAAATAAACTTTATTCATAACGATCTCTGCAGTTTCTGTCAACGGGAAGAGGAATCACTCATTCACTTATTCTGGACTTGCACTGTAACGTCCCGTTTCTGGGAAGCTTTTAAGGAATGGCTGATTCGTGACAAAGCTCTTCCTACGCTAGACTTGTCACCATCATTAGTTGTTGGTCTAAAGCCTCAATTAATTCAAAACAAGAATTACTACTTTTTATTTTTGGTCGCGAGGTATTACATTTGGACCTGTAGAACACGCAGTCATTATCCTAAAATAGAAGGCTTCCACCCATTCCTCTCACATTACAGTCCTACGACTTGTAATTGAAAGAACCTAATTACTGTTTGTGTTGTAAAGGGCTTTGGTTTTTTTGTTTTTTTTTTGTTTTTTTTTGTTTTTTTGTATTGTATGGTGTAAATTAATACCTTTGGTTTGTTAAGTAGGTAGGGATCGTAAGTATTGTAAGTATTGTAAAAGTAAAAATTATAAAATAAAATAAAAATTAAAAAAATAATAAAAAAATAAAAATAAAAAATAAAAAAAAAAGTCTGGTTTTCACCAGCGACGCAAGCATGAGAGCGCTTATTTCACCGTGAAAATGGGGTTGACGCAAGCATAAGCACAAGCACATGGATCAAAAATTTTCCTTTTCCTGTGCTTGCGCGGTTATACTTGCGTTCGCTTGCGTTGTTTGAAAACGAAACGCGGCATAAGTACAAGGTAATTCGCAACGTCTGGCCAATTAAAGCACTCGTTCCAGATTCCCCGCGTCTGAACATTTCAATAAAATGGTGGTTGCCGTTAACTGGTTGCCGTGGTATGCTCATGTCGACCTTCCAGACCCTGGAGCAAGGATGGCACAGTCGGTTAGTGCGCGGCCTTGGTGCAAGAGGTCCTGAGTTCGATTCCCGGATCTCGCATCCTTGTTTCGACTTCTTTCCTTTCCGTGTAGCTAGTAGCTTTAAATACCCGTAAAACGGAGCACTGATGGAGAGGGGGGAGTAAAATGAGCGCACCGTCGACCTCAGGTTTGTCAGTGATTAAAAGTTACTGTTACGAGTTATCGACGTTAAATAAGGTCTACTTTACGTTACCTTTACTTTACCCTGTTTAAGACAAATATCGCTGATTTTCCTACCCATTTAAAGACAGAATTCCGATTTTTGATACCCTGTTTAAGACATTTAACCAAGTTTAAGACAAAAATTGATAAATCAATACCCTGATTAAGACAAAAAATATAGATTCGATACCCTGTTCAAGACAAAAATCCCGAAAAACATACCCTGGCTGGCCGCACGTTTCCATTAAGCCCTTATAAGGGAGTACCCCCCCGCCCCCCAACGGGAGCTTACCGAAAGCTAAATATAGGGGGCACAAAATCTTCGTCGTTTTGATATTCTTCAGCAATAAAGGCGATGACAGTAGCATGTCCCGCCTGGTAAAAAGAACTGCCCATTTGACGACGGCCATACATTCTCGATTTTGCCAATTCTGCTCACTTTCAAGTGCAAACCATCCTCATGGACATGAAAAAATCGAGCTACAGTTGATTTGAGCTTGTCGTCGTTAAACCAATTGTTTTTCCTTCGAAATGCAGGGAACTGAGCAGAAATGAGGTCCGCCATCTTTTGTTTGAATTGAGGCGCTCAGTCGACCCGCCTATTTAGTCAAGTGACATTTCCCCGGTTTTTCAGGTTGACATGGAATTGAGGCAACATAAAAACTGTGGTTCTTCTCTGTAACACATTTTTACATCTTTTGTCGCGAGGAAATGTAAAATTATCATCCGAGGTTATGTTATCCTACCCAGGCAACTCACGAGCAAAAAAAAAAAATATTTACATCCCTTTTTAAAAAGACTTTCCTCTCATCCCTCGTTTTAGAATATTCCGTATTTTAGAATGTTCCATATATTCCGTGTTTCAAAATATTCAATATTTTCCGTGTTTTACAATATTCCTCACATTCCTTATTTTAGAATATTCCGTGTATTTCGCAATTCCGCCGTTCCGTTTCATACATTCCACCATTCTATCCAATACATTGCTGGATTGCGTGACGCTAACTCCGACAAATATGCAAAACTTTAATCTCTGGTTGTAACTGGGTGTGTTCACTAGTGACACTAAAACCAAGACTTTCACATTGTTCTCGAAATAGTAATTGTCTCTTCGAGATCCAAGCGGATTTCGCCGTGGTCCTCTTCCTTTGTTTCATTACAACATGGCCGCAAACTGTGGATGGCTTTGGTCTTTTATCTGGGTTATTATTCTTCTCGCTCTTGCTTGGCCGCTCGGAATTGTAGCTGCAGTGTTGTACGCAATCTTTTCACCATTTGCCGCTTGCTGTAGGCCATGTGCAGACTTTACAAACTTTCTCATGGAGCACGGAGTCAAGCTTCCGTATTTGGCAGCTCAAAATATGGTCAATGGGCGATCGGGTTGCTAGACGCTAAATCAAGGATCATTCTACTATCCTACAACAGTGGACCACCAACCGTTTGCTTTGACTAACTCAAGATTTTGTTTTTGTGTTAATTTTGATTCTCGAGAAGGAAAAAAAATGCCCAAACATTAACTGGCGGATGGATATCTTTGTAAAATGTACCTTCGTGATCTAGTGATCCCGATGTTCCTTTCTGACAGACTTTGGTCACACGCCCTCGAAGTATGTCAAAGAATAATCAGGTTTCTGCATCATGTTCAGTGTTTTTCGGTACACATTCACACCTTTGTTCTGTCACCGAGTTTTCGTTGTTGTAAGACCAGCTGTGGTCCACATTGGCGAATACTGTAATCCGGCATGCGTGATCAAGATACAGAGAGAATATCAGTATATCATAAGAGAATTGTTTGCATTGAAGATCGATGACATATATAATGGTCAGGCATAATAAATTGAGATTCCTTCCCGTGTACATTGAATATGAAAGGACACCTTTTTTTTATGGGAGAAGAGTCTCTTATTTTTTTTTTGGAGATTTAAAGTTTTCATTGCTATCTATCATCTCAATCATTTGGGAATACTGACTTCCATTTATCAGGTCGTTGTATCGGGGTTTCGTTGTATCAAGGCTCATTTCCTTACATTAACTGTTAGTGGGGCTGGAAATATCGTTCATTTTATGTACGTACTAACAGAGGGTTTTTGTGCCTCGACTTTTGTGTTAGACTGGGAACTAATTTTCATTAACAATTTATGCACACCCTGTTGGAGGGAATTTGGTTGAGACAACCCATGGGGATTTTAACTCATTCACATCGCCCCGGGGTCAAGAATTTGTCATAGTCACCACATCCGAAGATTTAGAGAACCTCTTGAGGCAGAAACTTTCCATTTGGTAGGTGATCAAACATGGGGAATTTAAGTCAACAGAAATGGCACAAAACAAAAGCTTTGATGATCGACCAAAACAAATAATTATTCACCCTGTGAGCAGAGCCTTCTTTTGTCTTTTTCTTTATTGTGGCAGAAGAAAGGCTCTGCTAGCAGGGTGATAATTATTATACCTATACACAGAATTTTTCAGCTTTGTTAGCTGCACTCTTCAAGAAGAAACATAAAAAGGCCTTATTGAAAGATTTTTGAAGAAATTCATCTCACTAGATACCTGGTGGTATCAAATGATCATAGCTGATTTACTTGCTCTTTGGCAACACATGGCATTTACAATAAATAAGCTAGGTAGGAATTTCAAGCAACATGCTTCCGGTGAAGTGTTTGCAGAGTGGCGCCACTTAAACGTTCCAAAGTGGGCAGGTAACCTTTGAAGTTTGATTGTCAAAACTTTAAATTTTGACTGGCCGGCAGAACATGTTTTTGTCCAGCGTGTGGACAGGTAGTTGCAAGCGATGGTATCATGATTATTTAATCTCCCCAATTCCACTTGGGAGGAGGCCAAATTTACAAAGAATAGGATGAACCAAGAGAACATTGCGTTCAGGATCATTATGTAAAACATGATTTGAAGGATGTAGAAAGCAGCAGCACGAAAAAGAAAAAAAAAAAACCCTTAAATATCACTAAGAGTCTTCACAGACACGACATTATTTTTGTCAAGCCACTTAAAGCTACAAAGATTTTCTTAGGATAAGTTCTTAAGAAGAATCAATACAAAAAAAAATTAACCATGCAAAGTGGGCAGACTAAAAGTGGCACAGGCATGAAGGCAAGCGTTGTTCAAATTAAGTGATTGCAGACCAAGCATTTATACACTTACGGGAAACTGAATTAATTATCTGGAAAATTGGTGAAGTAAGCATAATTTTGCCTTTGTTGTTGTTATTTTCCTGCACTTGAAATTGCTTCCAATTTCATAACCCCACACTGTTAACCCCAAACATCATAACCCGTTTTCATGATGTTGTGATAATACCAGGGAATAAACTAAATCTTTCTTTTAAGGAGAGCATGCAAATTACCTTTCAGTTGATCTCACTTCACTGGAGAGCACATTGCAATTATGCAAGAAAACTTAAATAAATCCTTGTTGATTTGATCATTCCCTTGCGACTTTTAATAAATTTATCTGAATTATTTGCTGTCTAATCTACGTTTCTGTAATGAAAGCATTTGTAATAATTACTTTACAAAAAAAGGATAAGACCAAAGTTACTTCTCGCTTACTGTATTCCGCTGAAATACCTCCCTATGCTGACAGTGCAGCTATGGCCTGATAGCTTCGCACCACTTCAAATGATTGCTGGCATGTTAATCAGATCTTACCTGAAACCGGCTGCAAAAAGTGACAGAACCAATTTTCACATGTCTATTTTCACCATTGTATTTTCAGACTTCAGCCATTACTACAGGTAATATTTTGTTGAATTGTTCCATGTTACAGTGCTCCATTTGCTTTGTGGTTGATCAATGCAGTTTTAGGTCAAAAAAACATCTCTCTTTTGCATGAGAGTTGACTATGTACTAAATCAATCAATTGGGCCTTAAACTGTCGGAACAGTCTCACTGTTAAATCATTTCTTATTAAACTTCACCATTTAATGACAACTTAAACCATTTCAAGTACATGTATGATTTATATTATTTGCTTTTTTCCTCAACCATTCCACTGTTCACAAAATCATTTTGCAAATAAGTACAAACTGAATCCTTATAGTGTTATGCTTTGAACATGGGCATCTAAACTATTCCAAATATAATGTTTGACAAATAGAAATCACTTCACAAATAAACATCAAACCATTGGTATCAAAACTGTATCATTTCTAAATCACTCCCTTTCGCAAGCCAATTCACAAACGCACAGTCTTTTGTTTAAGATTATATCATTAATTTGTTTTAATGTACGGTATTATTTATTCCATTTTGCATTAACCATCACTGAAATGTTTAACTCTTGCTTACATCATTTCCATTCCTGGTACATTTGGCAGAAATAGTGGCCCACAGGATATGACTGGGCAAATTCCCAACAAGAAAATATAGGGTTAATGAGCAGCTGCAAGGACAAATTATTGTAAGTTTTCAGTTAAGTTAACTTTAAGTAAACACAATTTGATTTTGATGGCTATCAACTTGTATTTGTTAGAAACTATATTACTTGCTTTAAATTTTTGAAGTAGCTGTCATTAGTGTAAAAATAGGTCCGCAATGCGTACTTGGGGTCTTATGCTTAGTTTACCCCGGTAACTCCATTCAGCCCACCATGCATCCATGCGTGATTGGTTGAAAATTTGCCATAACAATGCAGCAGTGAAATGGGTTCCTTACGTATGCCTCAAATTTCAGGACCTGTTCAGAATTTTACATCGATGACTTGCAGCTAATCTTTGTCTTATTGCCATTTGCACAGTTTAGACAACTTTTGGTGCACACTACATCATCTCTTTCAGCTATTTACTAGTAATAGAAGCACTAGAATGGCTACGAAACAAAAATGGCACTGTCATACATTCATATGATCTTATAAATGATCAAGAGAATGCTGAAATTCAACTAGAATTCTAAGATGAATCATCAGTAGATAAGGTGTTCAATGAACAAGTACCCTCAGAGCTCGGTGCAAATTCCCAAACTACTGTCCATCAGCAATAACAATGTATAAACAGCCATGAAGAATATCTGATGACCAATTACGTCAATCAGTTAGATCATTAATTAAATAAATTAAAAATGCAACGCAAAGCTTACAACAGGGTGCTTCCATGGACTAGGAATATAATGAAAGTTTCAATAGCCTGAAGTCACAAATTGTTGAACCAGTTTATTTGTTTATAACTGCATGGAGGTGGTGGTGCTGGGAAAAGCCATTTGATTATTAACAATTAACCACACTGTAGTAAAAACCTATAGACATGCTGACCAATGAATCCTGAGAATCCAACAGTGTTACTAGCAGCATCTACTGGAGTAGCAGTAATATATAAACATTGATGGTACACACAACATTAGCAATACCTAAAATACAGGTGATGATGTGGAGGAAAATCCAGGTCCTACAATATTTGATATCATTGATGCAACAACCACTGTGTCCGCTGACTCTAGTTAAGGAAATGAAGCAATCTTTGGTGTGACTGCTGGTAAGCAATGTGTAGCAATGTCACTTACTGCTATTATATACCATCAAATACAAGATATTAGTTCGTGGACTAATTCTACTTTGAACAATATTTTGGTTATTGGAAATATTAGAGTGCTAAAAGATGTTCTGTGCGAACAAATGACTATTTGCCAAGTAACTGATGTTCCAGACATCGCACACGTGAAAATGCATCCTTGGCTTTCACAAAATTGCTGTGACAGCCGATCCTTGACCGTTATTGTTCGATTGTTGTTAGACAACAGTAAGAGTACGAAATACTACTTTTTGAGAGTGCAAGACTCATATTCAGTGCAAGTATTTTTTAGAGTACAATAACTCTTTCAGTTTGAGGTGCAACCCACACCGATTGTGCCTCCTGCTTCCTGAACTTTCATTTCCGGTCGCGTTGCTATGATACCAATGACGTCAGCCAGTTGCTAGGGACCTCGTCCACATGTGTAAAAGAGATGAGTTGAGTTTTGTAAAAATGTGCGTGAGAAAGCGATGTTGTTGAACGTTCTGAATGTAAAATCGGAGAATAAAGTTGTACAAAACGAACCACCAGAGTTTTATCATCGCCCAGCAGCGACACCGATAGTTCAAGCTGATACATACTGGCTTGTGAGAGACTCGTGAGATATGTGGTGCAACTCGCACCGGATTTCAAGTCAATTAAAGCTTCCTAGCTTCAGTGCAGTGCGCACTAAATACAAGCCGAGTCTAGATATGTTGGCTTGCGTGAGTAAACAACTCCCGTAACGATATCAACTCCACTCAGCGATATCACCTGGATGAAATAACAAAGAACAAACGGGCCATTCCATTTAATATCCGCCCCCACCCTATGAATGATATAAGCTCTTTCATGACTCCTCAGAAATTAATTTCTTTATCCCCACCTCAGAAAATCCTATGGATGAGTTCAGTGTGAACAGTACCCCCTTGGAAATACCTATGGATGAGTTCACCATTAACATTATCCTTCGGAAATACCTATAGATGAGTTCACCGTTAACAGTATCCCTCGGAAGTATCAATGGAATACGTTTTCTTTCACCAGTGCCCCCCCCCTCCCCTGAGAGTAGTTTAGCAGTTTAGCTTACTTGATGAGCTTTGATGTGATCAAGAATAGACCTCTTGTCATGCCATGTATGTTATCCATCGTTGCAGCCAGAGCCCATGATCCTTTTCGTCAGCACCATTGAGACCTCAAGTTTCAAGTTGATTTTTTTCCAGTGAAGTTACAAGAATAATAAGAAAGATAGAAAGAATGGCGAAGAAGCACACGAGAACCTCTGAACGGATTTCTCTACGATCGATAAATCACTTTTGAACCGTTAACAATCACCTCGCGATGACTTCAACAATTGTTACTATCAAATATTTAGTTATCTACATCGTTCAAATTTTGTACTGTTTTTGTCATTTATTTCTTAAAGTCTTTACCGTGCGTCCTAAGTTCGTGCGTCAATTAATTAATTTGTTATCTGTGTTTCATCTTTACAGAAGCAGGGATCCACATCCGTTCCGATCGCTTTTCATTCAATGGAAACTTCAGGAAAATAAGGAATAAACATGCAGCTTTTCTCAGCAATGTTTTGGGCGCTATCTTTGACCACGCGGTATTTTCCTTCAAACGATTGCAGGCTCAATTTTCATATATCCAGCCGCTGGCATGGTTGTTAGCAAGTCGTCGAACAAAGAGCAAAGAATGACTCGTGGTCTCGGCTGAGAATGTGGGGTTAGTTACAAGGTGTTTCGCCAACTCCGGCAAAAAGGAAAACAAGTGGAGCAGAACATGCTGCTTACGAACAGGATAACACAAAATCTTGATAGCGGGAGCGTCGAAACTTTGGGTCTTTGAATCGTAACTTTGTAAGCTACATTCAAGTACATTTTGCAGCGGCAGAAATGGACCACTGTAAATCGGGTTCCCACGGTCCTTTACAGTCCCGATATACCAACCTAGAGATGAATTTTTCAAAAAAGCAACGTCCAGTCTGAGATTAACCCTTAGCTTTTCCTAACAACAACTTTACCATTACCTACCATTACCGTACCATTCTATAATTACATGGAACTTTGGAATATCAAACAGGCACACATTATAGTTGTGACTTTTGCGAGGCAAATATCTTACCTGTTCTCCAGCCTGTCTGTCCAATTTCGTTTTTGCTCCAGTAAGCCATCACCCTGGTGCCAACCAATCTCATTGCTTTCATCTTGTTGCCATCTTCTGACCTTGAAGTGGTTCCCGAGTCATTAATCTTTGACCGTACGCGCTCCTCGTAAAGACTGATTTCAACTTTTAATGGCTCCAGCACTTCGTCTGGGTTGTCTAGAGTAATTTCTTGGGGGACAGCCAGAAATGAAGTTTGTTTCCTGGCTGGTATGGAGGCACTGTCTCTAGGCCTTTGTGTGCCAACCGAACTTCCTGTAAGAGTTGGTAACGCCCTTCTTTTATGCAGTATTCGTGGATCTGCCTGGTACAGGGATTTCTGAGCTGCTATTAGTGACGTTACTGCGGTAACAAGATTCACCATGGCTTCTAGTTCTTTGTGAAAGGCTAGATAAGCTCTCCCTAATTTAAGCATTGCTACCCTTATTACTAGTTCATCCTTGGTGCCGCAGTCTAAGGTGTTGTGAAATCGTAGGATCTCATGGAGGTTGTATACAGACAACCTTGAAAATTTCTGAGATTGATTCCGGCACAGAATTTAGCTGACCACTGTATGCATTTAAAGGGGGTGGTGGTGCATATCCCATCTTCTCTACAAGGCGCTTGACACATTCGTGCTTTTTCCCTTCCGAAGGGAGTTTTTTTTTTGGCGACATAATGCTTGCACCTGGTCCTTGCTTTTCTGTTTATAAAGTTCTTGCTGTGCCCAATATTCTCTCTCTTTGTCGTTAAGAAATGCTTTATCGTTTTTTTCCTTGAAATCTGTAAGGAACCCTTTGACACCCTCCTCCTGTGCACCAGCTAATAAACGAAATGCATGGCAAGATTGATTCCACTCCATAGGAAAACACTTTACAAGTCAGCTCTAAGATTTTTGATGGTAGGAAAGCTGCAGGAGTGTTATCAACAACCTGTGTCTGCAGCTGTTGCAATTTCTCAAGCGGCAAGTAATGCATCTCCCCACCAGTATTTAACCACCTTACATAATCAGGAATGGGTTGCATGGTGAAAAACATCTCTTGTCTTTCACGTGGAACATCAGGATTGAATATTACAGTGGAGTACTTTTCGGACCAACAAGTGCGTTCGCCTTCTTCGTCGTGGCTGTTTTGAACAATTTGGTAATCATCTCTGTACCTTCCAACGAAATTTTCTTCCAAGTTCCAGACAGTAGCTACTTCCCTCCACAACCTGTTTTTTACAGGCTTATATTGACGGTCATCCTCGTTTTTTCGCAGTTCACTCTTACCAAGAAAGGTCTCGAGATCCTCTTCATCGTTGAAGATGAAATTCTCCTCTCGGCCAATTCTTCGTAGAGCGAGACATGGATTTCCACCATATTGCGTGTGCATTAAGCATTGCTTCACTCTTTGAGCCATGGACTCCATGTTTCTTGATGACTGGTGTCACCGATCTCGTAATCACTGTGCACTCCCTTACTGGAAAACTGTCCGTTGGAAAGGACGTGTTATGCACAGCGTGTACGAGCTGTACCGGATTTCTATTGCTGTGGTACTCAACAAACGACTTCTGGGTCACAGACTTCAATTGAAGCAGTCTTGCCAAAGGAACCAACCACATTCTTACGAGAGGACTTGCCGGGGCCTCAAAAGGACCATTGTCCACAATAAACACAAAATGTTCCTTAAGCTTTTCAGTGTTTGGGTTTCGAAACAGATGGTCCAGTGCAGGATTATTGAGCAGAAGGAAAAGCTCGTTGAAGACTCTGTGGACGGTCTCTGGTTCAAAATGAGACAAGTTTAAGAGAGTCGCTGCTGTTCCTGTCCTTCGAACTCTGTAATACAGCTTATTGTCCTCTTCTTCTTCCAAAATGGACTGCGTTTTCAAGAAGAGATGAGTCATAGGGGTAACAACATTATGCGCTAATCTGCTCCAATCGTGATCCGGCAGGACAATCTTTCGCCACGTTTTCCCTGGTTTTTGAACGGGAGACACATCTGCATGGACCTTCGCTTTTGCGTCTTTGGAATCAACCAGTATGTTGTCCGGGTATGCGTGGGATAAGTCCAGTGTCAGGTTAACATTCTGAGTGGACCAATGAAGATTTGTAACAAATTGTTCCACACCAGTGCGTGGGGGTTTGTGAAAAGATAAACATGCATTTATGCCTCTACCAAAATGGTGCCTCCTGGTTTGGTAAGTCCCTTCTCGATAAATTTGGGTGTAATTAAAACAAGACGAGAGGCTAATGTTGAATCCCTCTGGGGCAAGGGCTAAAATTGTTTCTCTAGCTTGTCTCATGATGGTGTTATTGTCGGCAGCCCGATAGAGCACAGTATCAGTTAGTCTGGGATGACTTCCCAAGCCACCTCCCGCCCTGTCTACTCGATCTCCTTCCCCAAACGCAACTTAAAAAATACCAACAAGGTCTGGGAACTCCTCACATTTTACTTTTATTCCCCTCCCCTTGAAGATGTGACGAAGCTTTTCAAGTTTCATCCGTTGAAGAAGGCGATTTTTCTTCTTTCTTTCTGCGTCACTACTCGAGTCAGAATCGGAAATTAATTTGCTTTTCATGTCTTTGAAAAATTCCAAATTGTAACCCACAAGACCTTTAGATCGTTGAAAGCTTCTTTTGTCCTGTGCATTTGCTAATCTGGTCATAAAGTTTACACTTGTTACCTTAGTTAGGACTGCCTTGAGGGTGTCTCTGTCTCGCTTGCTGTCTAGATACTGCAGCACTGTCTCATAGTTAGATCCGATTGCCTCTTCGACTTTTTGGTTGACAATTAATTGACCATCTTTTGAGATATTTTTTAAAGAGTTTACGATCTTGACGATTTCAGGGCCATGGTTTTCTAAAATATATCCTTTTCCTTCTATATAAATTTGAACCACGTTTAAATGCTTTGTTACAACCTCCAGCAACCTTGCAGATTCAATGCGAGTTGAGTCCTTTAAAGCTTTCAACTCCTTGTACTTCTTTGCAAGAACTTGAGTTGGAATGATGGGCCCGTTATTTATGATAAAGTAACCAATGGATATCATTGCGCTCAAATGGTCTTGTTGCTTTTAGGACGCAGGAGAACTCAACTTGTCAATGAGGACATCGATATTTTTCCTCAGTGATCCTGTTGCAGATCCCCGCACGAGCCCCTTGATCTCATTATCTTCCATTATTATCGAGTTTCTCATTCGTTCTCCAGTTCTCCCCACGTTTGCATTCAACTTCACACCCTTGTCCCTATACCAATCAAAGCCAGGGCCACTAAGTGGAAATAAAACTTCATCGTCCTCGTCGTCACCTACATAGTCCTTCATTGCCTCTTTAACTGTTCTCACCTTCTCCTCTTGTCCAGAGTCCTTCAATGTCTCCTGTGTCTTCTCCTCCTCCCTTCGTCCAGCATTTTTCATAGTATCCTCCATCCTCTGCTCCTCCCTGCGTCCAGAGTCCTTCGGTGTCTCTGCTGGTTCTTCGGCAGGGTAGGTTTGTCGACAGATGTAGCTTGCTCTTTGGGAAGTGCGAAATCTGTTAATTTCTGCCTGGTAGGTGTGTCAGATGTAGTATGCTCTTTGGAAGGTGTGCGATCTGTTAATTTCTGCCAGGTAGTTGCACCTGATGTAGGTTGCTTTTTGGAAGGTGTGGAATCTGTTGATTCCAGGAAAGTGTACTTAATTTTCGAAATGAAAGAATGAAAACCAATCAGAAACAGCACGACAGAGCAATTAACTTACCTGGAACAATTACAGCTAATTTCCGACGGAAAGCTCTTCAAAATGTCCAAAAACAGGGAAAACGACCGCAGATTTAAATACACACAACGACGACAACACGCTGGAAGCAATGGCCGACACTTGAAAACCATGACTCGCAATTACTAGTACCCAGTCTCATGCCAGACGATTTATACTCTCGGAGATCTGTCACGTGACATCTCGTCCCCAAAGTGACAAACCCACTGACAATCAAGATCTGTCCCTGAATTAGCGGTGTCTGACATTTGCAGACTGCAGACTGCAGATTGGCTACAAATAGCGCTGATAAACAGTATTTAAGTCTAAACACCCATTTCAATTAGCGCTGATAAACAGTATTTCAGTCTAAGAACCCATTTTAAAACGGTTAGCTTTCAATAATTGAAAGCTAACCGTTTTAAAATGGGTTCTTAGACTTAAATACTGTTTATCAGCGCTATTTGAAATGGGTTCTTAGGCTTAAATACTGTTTATCAGCGCTATTTGAAATGGGTTCTTAGACTTAAATACTGTTTATCAGTGCTATTTGTAGCCAGTCTGCAGTCCCCATATATGTCAGACGCGCAGAGTACACGCTTAAACTTGCTCTGAAAAAAAAGTTGAACCAAACTTCATGTCTATCTTGAAGCCAATATTTCTTGATTCCCTTCTATTTCCTTCAATCTTTCTTAATTCTTTGATTGCACCGAACGTCAAGCGGCCATGTTGGTGGAAAGAACAATTATAGTGAAAAGTCTTTTGGGAATTTGACTCTTTTATTATGCATAACTTAAGCTACACTTTTCTCTTGTTTTTCCACCAACATGGCTGTCTTATCACGTGACGGCAATCAAAGAATGTGGGTTTAGTAATTTTACTATTATTAAAGTACACGTCTTCTCAGGGGCCTCAACTTACCTAAGACATCTACCATAGCACTATAATAATGATTTACGATGTACTATTAGAGCTACATATTACGCAAAGACAACTTGAATCTCCTGGAAAACAAAATGCAGCTTAGTTGACAGTTATGGAATAAAAAACTGTGTACGTACGCAATTCGTGCCTATTTTCATATAAAAATCTGAATTTTGAGTTGTCAGCAAAAGATTAATGACAATTGATCGTAAAAAGACTAAAATTTCTGAAGTCTCTGACTTCTATGAATCAAGGGAAAGTCACAATGTTCTGTCAAAAGGAAGAAATTGATCACATGCTAGGGAACCACAAAGGTGCGCGACTGATCACCTTTTCTCAAGGTTCTTGTTTACGTTGAATGAACTACAGGGAAGAATGCTAATCATTCATCGCTTTCAGAGTTAAAACGCCGTACTTTTTGGCCAAGAAAGTTCCGTCTTTGGTTTTTTAATTTTATTGTTATATTTGACTGAATATTTGTATTTCATCTATCGGGTGCGGAAGCCTTCTTTGTCGTCGGGTTATTGACCTGATACCAAACTCTTACCTGGAACACAGTAATGAAGCAAGAAATGGACAACAAGCTTTCTTTCAAATACTTCTTGACTAACAAGAATTAGTCAAATTTCAAATTGTTTTTTTACCTGAAGACTGTGCAGAGTTGAGTACAAATAAATAAAATTAGAAATAGCCAGGAAATTGCAAACATGCATCCACTCGAGGTGTTCGATTCCTTCTCCGACATCTAACCTAACCAGAGAATTTGCCGCTTGGTTTCAGTGTTGTACATAACAGCACAGTTAAGAGAGGAAAAGGTCATATGCAACTAAATTTCTTAATGTGTGCGTTGCGATGTTTATGTTTTGACAGAGAATATTAAATTACAAAAATATTCCACTGAAAGATTGTTAAATTTTCTTTTCCAGCATAAAATGTATTGACCAAAACAAAATATTTGCTATTAGAGGAAAAAAAGAACCCTTCTTATTTCAATTGAGTGCGTGAAAACAAGAAACACAATCCTTGTCACTGAAACCATATGCAATTAAATAAATTTCAGTCTCTCAGTTCTGGGTCAAACCCTTTTCTGAAGAACCTTTCCTTGAATAATGAAGACAACAAGCTTTCTTTCAAATAATACATCACTGTCACATTTCCAATTATTTTCTTTAACCAGAAGACCGTGCAGAGTTGATTACAAAGCAAATGTAAAATAGCCAGACAACTGAAATGTGACTTCAGTAAACACAAACGCACTCAGGGCGTTCGATTCCTTTCAATGAGTTTGAAAAACCCCTACAGAATTTGCCATTTGGTTTTGAACAGTGTTGTACATAACAGCACAGTAAAATATGAAAAACAAAGCTAACTTTCAATTCTGACGACGAAAGATGCAATAATTGTTATCGAAGAGCATTACTCGTCGCTTTTAAAATTCCAGATATCTATTTTTTCACCTCCTTTCTTGTTTATCCAATAATTGATGTTCCATTTTTGAACTCCATAAGGGTATATTTTGTTTTAATAAAGATCCACTAAAACGCAGGGCTTGAAATTGCGACTCAATGTTCGCCAGTGTGACCAAAAATTGAGTGCTGGCGACTAGATTTTCAGAACTGGTCGCCAGCAGGCGAATCACGTTTTGTCTGATAACCCAGGATAAACAGTAGACAACTTTTGTATTTGAATCTTTATATGATGAAATTGTTCCCACTAAAATAATGTATAAATACTACAAGAAAATCTGTTTCTCGCATTGCTAATTAATGGCACAAAATGTACTTTGATACTTCGATCATATTGTTTCAGCCGCTTCATGGGATCGTGGGCGCTTTTAAACGCCGTATGCTTCTTGCCGGTTACTGTACGTGAATTTTTGCACCCGGAAGACGAAGATTCAGCAAGAAGGTTAATTAAAAATTTAAATCCATCGTCAGTTGTGAACGCTGAAAACGTAGATTTAGCCAGATTACCGAAGGACCTCCTGGAAACTAGCTTGATATTGATAATATATTGATACTGAACCTGGACATCGCATAATGAGTTTGAAACCCTTAACGTAAAGTGGGTTGGAGAACTTATCCCCTCTGTTAGAAAGCGAACACCTGCAAAATTGACTGCACAAGGTGATTAATAAAATTAATGAAGATAAATATCGGTACGCTACGAAACCAAGTTCCTCTGATTCTAGAGACCACTGAAACGGTATATGAGCCGCGCCTTTTTTTAATCTCGGTCGGAGACTGGTACGAGCATTGTGGTTGTGTCGGGGCTTACGTTTAGGCCGAGAAATTGTTAGTAGTATTGCGTTTACTCACGATAAAGGTAATTTAAAGTTGCTTGCCACGCAAGCTGTAGGACAATAAAGAGCTACGTTTTGAAGGATGAAAAGCAAGGATAAAGGAACCATGTTTCACTTGCTATGGAAAACACGGACTGTGATTCGCTCCATTTCAAATAACCTTAAAGAACACCATCACCAAACTAAAGACAAAGCCGAAAACAACAGTTGCTTTAGAGGTCTTTCTCTAGCTGTTTTAATTTTTATTTTTTTGCCATTTAATAATTATGACTTTCCTTGCATGCAAAGTAACATTTAAAATCCTGTTCTCATGTAAGTCATATATTAAACAAGTTGGCGACCAAAATTTATGATCTGGTGACCAAATTTTCCCCATTGGTCACCAGCTGGCACCCCAGAGCAAAAAAGTCAATTTCGAGCCCTGAAACGTCATTTGTGTTACAATGACTTTGCAACATTGCATATTGTAATGTGTCCACCGGATTAAAACTACGCATTTCTACTAACCCCAGAAACCTAGCAAAAATCTTGCAGAAGACTCTACAAACAAAGACAATACTTAGCAGGGTAATGAAAGGATGGACCTACTGCACAACTTTTTCATTTTCCAACACAGGATAAAACGAAAAAGAAAACGAATAAATTCCACTCAGATTCTGACTGGATTGCATATGGCAACCCACTAACAAGTTTATTTAGGAATGCATCATTCATTTTTTTAGGAAAATTTTTTTTTGTAAGTACGTTCTACCAATTGCTCTCCTTTACCATCTTTATGCTTTGTATTGTATTGTTCATGTACAGTGGTGTAATTATTACACCAAGAGAGGTCATGGGGGCCAATTTCCATAACCTAACCTACCATGCACCAACAACACAAAAGCCTCACAAGGGGGTTCGGATATTACGAGATGAAATTGCTAATGGATAGTGTCAACAAGAAATGAAAGGCAATTTAATACTGGTCTTCTGATTTCTTCACCTTAAACATACAGCCGTGGCCTGGTACAATCCAGTCTGCAATTTCCAACACTTTATTTCTGCTTGTTAGATGTTTTTCAGGGCACTTGCTAAATAGTTTCCACAAATTTTCGTCTTCTTCATGTTCAAATAAGTCTCCACAGACTACAACTGTTCCTCGGTCTGTGCCTTTTACAACAACACTTACGTCCTCTGAGGTGTGCCCTGGGGTGCTAATGACCTGAATATTTTCCCCTTCTATGCAAAAAGGAACTCCTTCATTGAAATCCTTGGGTAGATCGCCATAGCTGTCCTTATCGTATAGCACATCATGAGACACCATATGGACAGCGTTGGTAAAAAGATTCAAGTTTCCGACATGATCCACATGTCCATGTGTACAAACAACGTAATTTATGTCCTCAGCGGAAATGCCGTGTCCATTTAGTTTTTCAATAAGGCATTTTTTATCACGCGGACTTCCGGTATCAACGAGTATTTTTTGGCCATTCCCCGTGATTAAGGTGCATGTACCGCTTGCTCTGTATCTGTTTTCGGTATCTACGTAGCCATAGCCTTCTAATAGCAATTCAACTTTCAACGGACCGGTATCCACCATGTTTTTAAAAAAACAAAATGAGGATGGAGGATTGGTAACAACTACTATCACAGGTTGCCCAAACTCTGTGTTCCGTTTTGAATTTAGAGAGTTTGTACGGCGAGTTTTAGCCGATACAAATCAGAAGGCTTAATAAACGAAACAAGCACTAATGTTGCACTCACTTGTCTGTTGTCTCTTTGTGATCGTTCTTTGGCAATTTGGTGCCATTCTGCCCTCTACAGCTGTATAGTGTCCTTGGTCCGCGAGATCCTTGGTCCTTCAATCCACCTCAAACGCGGCAAGCGATATGTTCGAAGATTCTATCGAACATCTTGTCAAGAAAATAGTCTCGCCAACCACTCTGCGAAGGAAAACTTGCCACAAAATTTCAATTTCGCCTTCTGTCAACATTCTTGTGACGTTCAGTTGGTTACAAGTCACCGCTCCGTTTATACTACAAATCTTTCGCTCCACTGTGAGGTTTCAAACTACAGCACAGCCCTTGGGCTACCTGTGCTACTAGCTTGATAGCCGCTGTCGATGCATTATGCAGGCTCAAACCTTGGTCTGTTTTCGTCCATTCAAGTCACCAGAAGGGCTTTGCAACTCATGGTTATTTTCTGAAATGTCATGTAGTGAGAGAGAAGGCAAAGGAGAAGCCAAGATGGTTTCTATTCCGTTGTCATCAGACGAAGAAACATCAGTAGGTTAGTATATAATACAGCAGGGTCTGATCACAACTGGTTTGCTTTCTATATATACTATAAACCTTTGAAGCATTCCTCTTAAATGGCGTTTCCGCTTGCTTGAAAACCTACGTGGTTTATTTAGCCTACGGGCTTTGCCTTGAATGCTTTATGTGTTGATTAGTATTTGTTACATGTATCTTTTCTGATTGTTTATGCAACGAGTAAAGTGAAGGGTGTTATTGTTTTTATTCTCAGCAACAAGTACATGTATTTTCTTGTGTTCATTAAATTAAAAAAAAGGAGATTTTCTAGCTGTTTAAACCTGGTTTTCACAAGTGATGCAAGCATAACAGGTCAGATTTCACTGGACAAATGGCCTCAACACAAGCACTTGGAAAGCTCAAGGATCAAAGTCTTTTCTTTTTTATCTAATTGTTCAGTGTGCTTACATTCCCCTTCACATGTACAATTGTACAGTACCATGTGAAGAGAGACCACTGCATAAGTACACAGAAATTTACTGTGTCTGGCCATGTCTGACCAATTAAAGCACTGGTTCCAATTTCTGCTTGGCCATGTTCGGAACAGAGCGTACTTGTTGCTTATTGAACATTTGATTTATATTCTTGAGCCAGTTTGTACATGTAATTGCTGACATTCCTTTTCACTTGCCATAAACTGCTTACGATTCTTTTTTTTTTGCGAAAATCTAAAAACAGATTTTTGTGATCTCGAATCTAAGGATTCTTCAGAATCAAAAAACTGCAAAATCCAAAAAAGGATTATTTTCCATGACAATGCAAACAAACAAACCCAGACTTGTGAGCAATTTCAAAAACCATCAGGATCAACCAACATTATCAACTGAAGATGACAGAAGTTTCTGTCGAAACATGTCTTGCAATTTCAAAAGTTTAGTCGTTTTCTTTAAAAAGAAAAATAGCGGTTAAGTTTGTGTTGGAGAAATTCTTCAGTGAAAATGCCACCAGAAAAAAAATACCTCAGCGATCAAGAAAGAGAAATGAGGAAAAACATAAGTGCATAAGTACATAAGTAAAGTACATAAGTGCATAAGTAAAGTAAAAAATCGATTGGTATTTTTGCAGTTTACTTTTTTAGGTATGGGAAAGGTGCTAACAATATTAATTATTGCTGTTTAGCAACTGGAGTGTAATTTCTGGTGTGAAATTTGCAGGAAACCTAACTATTTTCTTAAGTGGTATGGTAAAATGGTGTGAGAAAAAAATTTGGACTAAACTATCTTGTACGGTAGTTGTTGTGTAACATTTTTACGTGGAAAACCGCTTGTCAAAAATACTTTTTTCAAATCCTTTCCCAAAAAAATGCTGAAGTGGTGAATCTCAAAAATCTGGATTTAGATTTGATCCTCCTTGAGAATGGATACTTTGGATTCATGAGCTGTTTTTGGATTTCGCCCAAAAAATGGAGAATCTGTTTTTGGGTTCAAGAAAAGATCCTAAGAATGTGATGGCAAGGTATCTAAGTGTGTATCTTTGCTGTGAAGCTGACAACTTAACAACTTAATAGTTTTCTTCCTTTCATTTTTATGAATTTAACTTGAACAGCAAGTGGTTTTCTCTCAGCACAATCTAATTCTGGCCAGCTTGGAGGAACAGATTCTAGTGTGTTAAAAGGTAAGCAGGTTGGTGACTAGTAGTATGTTAATATTATAGGGGAAGCAGGGTTGGTAAAATATTGAGACTCAGGAGCAAGTGTCGCCTCCCACCTGTGTGGCCCAGGTTCTACTCCCACACCGAGGCTATAAGTGGGTTCAGTTTGCGTTTGTTCGCTACTCTGCCATCAAGGTTTTCTCTGGGTTCTCCTGTTTTCCTGCCTCAGCAGCTGATTCCAAGGTTTTACATGGACAGTATCGCGGCAGTCACTGAGGCGCCATATGAAGTATTCTTTCGGTTCGACCTTGTTGAGCTGCATCCTTGCTGTACTTGCCATGGCGATTAGCGGGACAGTTATTATTGACAGACAGTTATTATTGTCATTGAATACTCATTTGATAAAAAAAAAAATTAAAAATACTTAAGTTTATTAAAGCAGAGGTTTTTGCTTCTGTTTGAGACTTCGGAAGATTGTGAGACGATTTAACATCCATTATGCTTTGAAGATTTTTTCACCTGGAAACTAAAAACGTATCAGTACCATAGGCATATGGACATGTATTAAAGTGAGTGTCGTGTTTCTGTATACTACCCCGAGGTTACATGTAATTGCGTACATGTATGTTTGTATAATTATTGATAAAACTATGTGTGCATAATTATACAATATCTGTATATCTTGTACTTTATTCAATATGTAATATGTACATGCAAAAATATTCATGTATTTGATCCCTGTGTAGTTTTTGAAATAAAGTTTAAAGTACAATGAAAAAACAAAACAAAGAAAACATACAAGAAACCAAAAAAATAAATAAAGAAATACAGTAAATATAAAAACATTACATGTAGTAGAGTTGTATCATACTGAACTCAGTAGGCACTACTCAGATGCCCTTGCAAAAACAGAAACAAAAGAAAACAGGAGGTTTACAAGTGAATGAATATCCATTTCAAACACAACTGAGGTTATCAGAGAAAAGGAAAACAGTGTAATTATTATGGTCTGACCCCCTGTGGCTCCAGTACACATACAGTGTAATGATTTCAAATGGAAGTGAAGAGGGGTACACTGTTCATGTAGGTGCTTCATGAAAGAAAAACGAATAATTTTACACGTGAAATGTGACTAACTAAGCACAGCTCTGTGTACAGTAATACAGGGGTTTCAATAACTTTTGAAGTAGATGCCTGGGCTAATCAATGTAAGCGGCATTCACTCTTGCCTTTTGCAAGCTGAGGTTTGAGTTAAAATCAAGGCAGTGTAGCTGTTGCAGGTAAAGGCACTAAAACTGGTCTTGGCATTAATCTGATCAGACAGATTATACAGAACAGTTGAGGTAAAGGCAAAAAGGCTGCAGGTACATGTACTGGAAAAAAATGAAGAAAATCGTCATTGTTACAGTAAATAAATACAATCAGACAGATGCTACAGAACAGTTTTAAGAATTCAATCAAGGCAGTGTAGCCAGCAGTGAGAGGCACATTTTCTACGTCATAGACATAAGTATACTGCCAGTGACTGGCTTCTAATGAAATCCCTGGTAGTAAAATACATGTACGTCATTTTGTTTATCTGACTGTTTACTAATAATTTGTTATAAGCATTGTTGATTACATGTACTTGTTACTAGATGAGGCGACAGATGAAGAGAGAGATGAAGCAGATGAGAAAAATCGTCTTATAAGTCAAGTACTGGAGTTGCAAAATACCTTGGATGGTAAGAGAATCAATCAATAATTATTTAAGCTAAATTGAACTATTGCTGTGTGATTTATAGGACGGTTAGTAAATTGGTTTATTATAACTTAGAATCCAAAAACCTCTCAGATTTGTCCCAAAGGGTAGATGCTGTAAAAGATGAAAATCTGAAGCTCAAATCAGAAAATCAGGTATGTTATTATGCCAGTACAATTACATGTATAATTCAGTGGAAGGACTGTTGCAGGTAAAGGCGCTAAAACTGGTCTTGGCATTAATCTGATCCTGAAGACAGATGATACAAAACAGTTGAGGTAATGGCAAAAAGGGTGCAGGTAAACACAGCTAAAACTGGAAAAAAATGAAGAAAATCGTCATTGTTACAGTAATACAATCAGACATACATGTATGCTACATAACAGTTTTAAGAATTCAATGGAGCAGGAGGCAGAGCCCGGGGTGACTGCAGTGTATTAACAAAGGACAGCCAGCTGGCAATCAGGGACTTCTCTGGAAGGCTGAAGCTTGTGCTTAGGGCCTCTGCTCTTCCTCGTTTATATAAATGATAATTTTATTTGTAACAGCTGTAACCAAATGAAGTTCTATCTATTTGCAGACGATACGAATCTTTTATATGCCGATAAAAACCTCAAATCCCTGGAATCTATGATAAATGATGAACTTTGTAAGCTTTACTACTGGCTAAGAGAAAACAAATTATCTCATAACATTAAAAAATCTAATTACGTTATTTTTCGACCAAGGAAAAAAAGGTCAAATATGAAGTTAACTTAAAAATATTTCAATCATCACACCAACTCTTACACGTCTTTGGAACGTAAAAGTTACGTTAAATACTTGGGCATGCTTATTGATGAGAATCTCTCCTGGAAACATCATATTTTACAATAACTGTCATATAGCCTCAAAAATAAGTATATCGATTGGTATTATTGCTAGGTTAAGACACTTCGTACCACTTAATACTTTACAACATATTTACAGATCGCTGATTTAAACCTATTAATTATATGGTATAACAGCGTGGGGCCGAGCAGGAAAAACTCACAGGAACATAATCTTACGTCTTCAGAAACGTGCTCTTCGCCTTATGTTTTTTTGTGATTATAAAACTCACGCAATACCCCTCTTCATCTCTTCTAGTCTATTACTCCTAGATCTTCTTTACTTCAAGTCAGTTGGCATTTTAATGCATGATGTCTCAAATAAAATTGTATATCGCCACCCCAAATAAATAATATATTTCATTACCAACATAATATTCCTTCATATATATCACAAGATCATCAACAAGAGGTAACTTCTTTCTCAAATATTCTTAGACTAGAATAAACAAGGAAAATATGTCCTTTTCAAGGAATGGTGTTAGAATCTGGAATAGCCTATCTAGTGAATTTCATCAAATGCCTAAACGAAATTTCAACGCAACATTCACAATATGCTGCTTCAGAAACTCTCGGAGGCAAATGAGTATATTGATTTATCGGATTTGAATATGCCTTGAAAGCTGAACGTATTATATTTGCATTCCCTTCCAGCTTCTCATGTAATTTGTTTAATTTTCCTAGGAACTTTGTTTTATTTATTTTTTATTTTTTTTCCCAAATGCTGTACTGATCAATATTCAATTATTATTATTATTATTATTATTATTTTATTTTCCCTTTCTTTGCTTTTTTGGTTTCATTACCTGATTCGTACTTCGTATTTAGTTCAGTAAGTTATTTTTATGCACTGTAAAATAATACTTAATTTTATGCGTCAAATCACTGCTCGCCTCGAATAGCTGTAGCTAACTGCGAGTAGTGGTACATCATATTTTTCATATTCCAAACTTTGTAATATACTTGTAATAAACTAAACTTGTTTGTAAACTAAACAGGTCCCAACTTGCCTGTCGGGCAAGCAAACTTGATGAGCCGCTTACCCAAGGTGCTCCTCATGGGTTATTCGTGAAAAAGAAAAGAACATCTTGACATCTTTTGAGTTCTTACAAGTGAGCAAGTGGTCTGAGAAAGTTGCTTACCCAAGCACAAAATCTACAATACTTTTCTTGAGCACTGGTCAGGGAGAGAGCTGATTTTACATTCAACTCCAGACACTTATTGTACATGTTTATGTCTAAGCAACCACATGCTACGTGTATCACAGTTTTCATTCACTCCCTTACCCTCTCTGGGTGGACACAGATTGTACTTGTCATACATGTACTCATAGAAACCCTGGAAAATAATGAAACGAAAGAAATCATATGCCAATCCCAGAGAGAAAAATCATGGAATTGAAAATGTGAGTTAAGGAATGGCAATTGCTATCCTAATGTTCTTGATTTCTTTGGTGTTTGTGGTTTAAAGAGATTTGCTACTGTACCAGTACTTGAGAATTTGTTCGCAGAGGAGGAGAGATTTTGTTAAGAATATATTTGTTGCTGTTGTTGTAATAGAGTGCTGATGATCTTAATATCCAACCTTAATCTGCGCATTGTCTAAGACAGCTTGATCGAGTTCCTAGTTATCCAACCTGGTCCTTACAGTGTATTTGAACAGTGTCCTTGTAATCCAACATGAATCTACACAGTGTCTTAAAGGCACTCAGTTACACTGTAATTTAATAAACAAGTGAGACAGCTGGAGTTCACAGCCAGTTTTTTGAAATGTTTAATTTCAAGGAATTATGATGTACATTCAGAAATGTGACTTCTGACATGACTATGACAAAAATCAAAATGCTGCACTTTTGTCCATTTTAAAAACATCACAAGCTCTGTATGGCAAAAATATTAAAGAAGTATTTAATAATCAAGTGTCTCAGTGGCCACTGCCTACAGTTCATGTATGATGTGGGTAACTCACTATTCATAAAAAGAAATAATTATTTCCAAATCTGCCTTTTTTGCTACTCTGTATTCACAATAAGTTTTTATGAAATTAACATGCCTAGTGGAACAATCTCGTCTGTTCCAGTTTTACAATAATAAAATTGGTGAAAATGAAGGAAAATATAGTGGACCTTTTTGCAGAAACGTGGGCCATTTTTATTTCTCTTGTTTTGAAAGACATTATGGGATGCTTTATAGGGGGGCAAATTGATATGTATTTGCTCCCTGGGTATCCCATAATGTTTGGAACAATTTATGGCAAGATTCATAGTCCAAAGAATTAATGTGTGCATATCCCAAGACCACTTGTAACCACACTGAACTCCTATAATATTATGCGTGCAGGCAACTTTATAAGAAGAAGTTTAATGCAGATTGTTTGATTGTCAGGTGCTGGGACAATACATAGAAAATTTGATGTCTGCTTCTAGTGTATTTCAGCCAGCAAACCCTGATGGAAAAAAAAGGTTTGAAAGATCACTAAATTTCATAAAATGTTATTATTAATGTCATTGATTCATCAGATTTCTGCAGATTTCCCTGAGGCCCTGAGCATTGGCAGTCCTCAGTCGCAGCTAAAAAATGTACATGTGGGGATGGAGCTCGCTAAATTTAGTGTTCTTTGCACGTGGATAAAAGTTAGGACTGGGGATTTCAATTAGAAGAACGACAATGATGTTTTTGAAAGTTCATGTTACAGAGAATTAATTTTGCTCTGTTCCGTATGTTTGGACAGTCGAATTTGACCAGTGACTCTCTAGAACCCAATCTTACCTTTTTCAATGTGGCTGCCATGGGGGGTGCTCCCATATAAACATGACAGGGGTGCTCATCGGAAATTTTGAAAAGAACCCCTAAGAGGTACCAATATCCTGTCTTGTAGGCGTGGCATGAAATTTTTTTCACCCCTTAGAGGTACGAAATTATGGGTTTCATTGAGACAAAATTAAAAATTAGTTAATTTTCAAATGCCTCCTGTCATATTTTTTGGCTCAATGCCCTAAAAGGTACCGCTCAAGCTCCTGCTGTGGACCTTTTGAGGCTGAACATCCTTTAGAGGTACCAAAACCACTGTTTTAACCCCTAAAAGGTATGACGAGCACCCTTCCATTTCTCGAATTTCAGGAAGTTTTATGGTAATTAAAGCGAAGAGAGCCAAAATACAAAGAAGATTTTATATTTCCACTGCAAAAGGCTTACCAGGGCAGAATAAGCTTCTGGCACCCGAGATATCGATCTGAGGCTGAAATTGTCTACTGCGACGAGGTGTCTAAGAGTCAGATCGTTGAGTGTGGTCTTAATCATAGCATTGAAAATGATAGGTTTATCACAGAACCAGAGGATGTATCTCTCAAGAGCCACGTGTGTTATGCCGCCAAGACAGTGCGTGGCGCCCTTTTAAGTCAGGAACTGAACATGCCATGGCCACCATATTCAAGTAAAATTAAGAGAACATCAGATTGCTAACTGTTGTTTACAACCTACTTGTTTGGGTCCTCTATGAGGATGGCGAAGGAGAGGAGGAGAAGGTGAATGTAGGCGAAAATTGCCTTCGTCTTGTTCTGTCCCTTGCTTGCCCAAGACCTCTTATACAACGTCTCAAACGCCCAATTACGTTGCCTTACCTATGACAGTACAAAACCTTACTGGTTCAAAAGAAGTCATCACTTTGTTGAATAGATATGGTCATGAAATATAGTATGACCAGATTCTTGGGATCGAGACGGCACTTAATTGCTGAGAGTCACATGGAAGCACACAAACATGGTGTAATATTACCAAAGGTTATCTGTGCTTATGTCTTCAACACATTTTACTGGGACAACATCGACCTGCTTGAAGAGACATTATCGGGGAGAGGGACAACTCACTGTACTAATGGCATTGTGGTGCAAAGGCAAGTCGCAGGATGCGCTTTAACATAACACCTGCAGTGCCACAAAAAAGAGCTGTCCGAAGGCGGACTTTTCTTGCAGCTCCAATACCGAAACTAAAGCAGGCCACCTTTGATTCTATGCCCATTTCATCTGTTAGAATAGGTGGAAAAGAAGTGATGCTTAAAACCGACAGAGACCTCTTTGCTGGTCTCCTTGTTCTTGCTCAGACCAGAGACGTCTACGAGAAGTCTTCAAGTATTCCCTAGGTCCACTTTCGTGGCCTCTGGCTACAGCGGATGGGTCCCTCTGCAAGACTGTCAAGTCTAAGTTACTGCAAACGCTGATTGAAGTAGTCGAACCAGCTGAAGATATTCCACCCACTGCAGTATTGATTGTTGATGGCAAGGCTGTACTTCACGCGATGAAAGAAATTCAGCGACATTTGAAGAGTTGGCGACTTCTGTTTTTCATTCAGTAGTTCCCTAGACAACCTTAGCAAGACCCATTGATTTTGTTACAGATAGATATCCAGATGTTTCTATCAAGAATCCCGAGAGAGCAAACGTGTTAGTGTAAGAGCTGACAAAGTTAAAATAACTGAAGGTGGTCAAAAGTGTCCCTAACAGTGGAAGACGTTCTTAAGTAGCTGGGAGAACAAGAAGATGTTAACGTTATTTCTCCTTCAGCTGTGGTCAAGAGAAAACTATGCAGATCGGATTGGGAATCGCAACATCTATTTTGCTCTTGAAGACAAGTGATTTCAGTTGTCTGTCAATGATGGCAAGGTTGTTTGCGAGGAGATCACTGAGCTAAACAGCAACCATGAAGAAGCTGACACAAGGTTACGTCTCCATGCAAAGCATGCATCTGAAAACGGTGAGACCACCATAATAATAAAGTCTCCAGACACTGATGTGGCAATCCTGGCTTGTCATTTTTGCAGGGATTTATCAGCAGGGATCCCATTCAATTAAAAAGAAAGAGAAGAAGAGGAACATTTATCTGGAGATTTCTGCCATGGCTGATGCTGCTTGGCCGCACCTTTGCGATGCCTCACCTGGTCTACATGCTTTCAGTGGCTGCGACTCAACTACCGTGTTTGTAGGTAAAGGGAAGAAGACTGCTCTGAAGCTTTGTAAGATAGACCCGGTGGCCTCTGAGGATAAGGCGACTCTTGGGCGTTCATTTGACGCAGAGACAGTCCCTTTTTCTGAATGTGAGGGATTTGTGTTCAAGATGTATGGTAAGCCAAAACTGGTTGAAGTTAACGAATGTCGATATATTACCTCAGGGTCTTACGCCATGCCAAGATGCACTACGAAATCACACAATGCGTGCAAACTACCAAGCAGCCATCTGGCGTCATGCACTGAAGGCAAATCCTGAGATTCCATCACGTTACACATCAGTAGTTAACAGTGAGATGCAGAGTAGAGGTACTGTAAACGATGTCCCTCGAAGAAGTTGTTAAACTATTCAATTCACGCGTCATTTTCGTATATTTCACGTACAACATATTTAATTTATGTACAGTTGTACAGTTGTACATGCAACCTCTTCATAGAAATTTGCATTCTCACCACGACTTTTGGATGATGTCACAATTCACTATATCTTCGTCAAATGTACCACTTTAGAGAGTCGTTCCTAAGCCCAGCGAGCCATATCAGTTATTTCACAAGCTAAAGGCATCGCCGTTATGAGAGTTGCCTTTAATAGGTTTTTCCTTCTATTTCAATGCATAGTTGGAATATTTCTTTGCAAATAATGATTTCAAAATATGAAAAGGATTGTATCTGAGTGAAATTATATGGTTTTTGGGGGATTAACGAGTGGAAATAAAATCTTCTGTGCATTTTGCGCTTTAATTACCGTAAAACTTACTGAAATTCGGCAAATGGAGCAATTTTACTGATTTTTAAATTTAAAATGCCTGCAACTGGGAAAGATGCAGAAATAATGAGTTTCCGAAGAAGTATAACCCTAAAAACAGTCTAAAAGTAGCAAAAATGCAGAGTAGACCTTAGCCTTTCGTCGATCACGTGTTTCCTGTAGCTCCACAATTCTGATTTCCCCAAATGAGTGGATAGTCTTTCATTATTAATCAATAATAAATTCAATGTGGCCTGTATTGTGTTTTTTCAGGCCAAACCCATCCAAGCCAGCAGCAAAGAAAGGAGAGAAAAGATGATCTTTTAAGGAAACGTCGCTTAAATAATTATGAAGGGCGTCTCAGTATTTTCTGAATATTCAACACTTCAGCTGTTCTCTTTTAACGTCAGTTTGCTTTATGATACAAAGTTGAATTCCTGCCAGGAGAACATTATAATTGTTAGAATAACTCTTGGGTTGGTCGAATATTCATTCCTTACTAATGTGAATTTTTTGCGTGCCACTGGCATCTTTTCAATCTTTTTCAAGGAGTGCCAAAGTTGTTAACTAAATGTGTGCGTTGTATTTCAAAAGTGGAAGTCATCCTACATGTAAGCAATTTTCTGTACTACCATGTTCTTTTAGGTGCCTGAAACAGAGAAGGCATGTTTTCTTTCTTCAATGGAAATTGCACGAGATTTCGTTGAATGTCAAGTTAAATGTGGCATTTACCATGCATCATTTATTGCCTTGCCTGAATATTCTGTAAACAAGCACATCCGTGCTTATTTTATCCACAGTAATTTCCTTCAGTTAACCAAGTGAAGCCAATGGAGCGTCTTCACTCTTGTGACCATCAGCCATGTGGAGTTACTGAAACAAGAAAGTATTTGCATAAAAATAGAGTTCAATTCCCGGAGTATTAGTTTGGTACACCATCATGCCTTCCATTTGTTTGTTTTGGAACACCAGCATGGCCTCTATGACGTCATGTGAAAACGCTCTATAGTCCGTATGCGTGATAACGTCTGACTAGCTACTGTACATGTAAATTAACCACGAAGCCTCAAATTCGGAAATCAAGCTTGTGAATTTTAGCATGAGCTAAATCCCAAAAAAGCAAACTTGTAAAGAAAACCCACCCGCGAACAGTATTGCATGTCCAGATTAAGCCGTAATCATGCATAAACGTAAAGCCTATTTTTTTCTTCAATAACCCTAGTTTAGCATAAATCGTTATTTTTGGGAATTACTAGCCCATGGAAGGCAAGGGTGAGCTTGATAAGGAAGGAATTTACCAATTATGACAAATTATTGCGGCGTTTTTGCAATCACATAAAACCCTCATTTTAGTAGCATCCTGATCCCTTGATGTTCATGTTCAACTCGGAAGTCTCTACGTTTTATTTTTCATCAATGAAAGGCAAAAAACGCCCAATTTAAAACGTTTTTCAATTTGTGATTTGATCTTTTGCCGTGTTTAGGGACGGTGCCTACTATTGTTATTGCGCATACGTTCTGCGCATCTCGAGATACTCGGAATTCCTATGGGTGGTGCATTCTCGTCACCAGAGCCTTGGATCGACCCAAGGCTCTGGGGAACTCTGTGCAGGAGAACATGCGCCGTAGGGTTGTTATAGCCAAAAACTGTCTATTGGAACCTTACAGCGCCTGCTCACTCCTCGTTCTAACATGAATGCACCAATTAGAAAAGCTTTTGATTGTTCTTCACGAAAACCAATGAGAAGACACTTTGTTTCAGGGTTCCCCAGAGCTCTTCTCTCGCTCAGTCAAGAGAAGAGCTCTGGGGTCGAGATTGATGGGTGGTGCTTATCATACAGGGATATTTTTACGCGGTTCAAAACTATGCGGAGAAAGCAGAACTTAGCAAGTGCTCTTGGTATCCAAAAAGAAAAATGGGGGGAGCCTAGCATTTTTCAGAGATAATTAAGCTCCAATTTGGCAAAGAACGCCATACATTGCTTTGTATTTTAAAGCTTTTTACAAATATTGTTGATTAATTATCCTCGAAAAATGCGTTGCTACCCTCAATTTTCTTTTTGGATTTCAATAATACTTGTTAAGATATGCTTTTCCAGCATATTCAGTAAACCGCGAAAAAATGCCTTTGAATTAGTAGTTCACTTGAGTCAACGACATGGGTGGTAGAAGCCCCACTCTCATTTGCTTTAGTGGCTGGTTTTCGGACTTGAACCCCGTAGTTTTGTCAGCGAATTATTGCACTTGGGAAGGAAGAGTCGTTTCGTGCGTCCCTTAGGTTTGTGACGATGAGACGGCTGGCATTTTCGATCAACAACTTTATAGCACTTATCAAAGAACAATACCCAGAAAGTTACCTGTGAATTTTGAGGAAGTGGAAAAACCGGTTTTTTCGGAGTGTTGGCATAATCCGTAGGGCTTGCTAGCATCTATCCTTATGCGTTCCAAAGAATTTATTTCTTCTTTCATTCATCACGGACTCAAGAATTCCAAGAACTCAAGAATGGCGCTTAAAGTGCCCCTGTGACCAAAAGATCATTCTTATTTTTCTTTGGATTTTTAAAACTATGTTAACTAAACACTAAGCGAGCAAAGTTTTAAGCGTTGATTTGAAAAAGACACCTGTTTATTCTAACTGGAATTTTCCTATTTAAAGGTCCGTCATTACTAACATTAACTCGGGTTTATTATAATAAGCTGCGTTCACACGTTGAAATTTTAAGCTGGCGAGCCTTTGACGTCACTTTTCCTGGAACCAACCCTCGGTCAGTTTTGGTCGTGAGTAATGGCGAACCGTGAAAGTGAAATCCAAAACTTGCACTCAAAGTAAACGGCCTTTGGATAAAAATCAAAGCTCAAAATTTTGCCAGACAGGTGTTAAGCAAACACACTTTCAAAATCTGAAGAAAAAAATGAAGTCTTTTTTTATCACAGGGGCACTTAAAGCAGCGACAATGTCTAAAACGAGAACAGCAAGAAAAGAGTAGGTCTAATGAACAATAACGATGGCTCTACGCGTTGTGTATGGTCGTCTTACGTTTAAAGGCCCGTTTAAACGGTTTTAACATTTGCTTCAACATGCATTCAACATCTTGTTGAGCCAAATGTTCGGTGCGTTTGAACAGGTCGTCCAACATTGTTGAAAGCGTAAGAAATGTTGAAAGCGTGTTGAATCAAGTTTAAATCGGTTTAAACTGTTAATTTTTCCTTTGTTCTCGAAAACGCTGAACGGTGTTGAAGCCGTTCGAACAATCTGTTCAACAAATGAAGAACACACGCATGCTCACATCAAGTCGCAAAAGTCAATATGGCGTAGTTTATCTGGACGAGAGAGACTGGTTTATTGTGTTTGTAAGTGTTATTATTGTTGTTGGCGCAATGTTGGAAGCGTTTGAACGGCCTCCGCACAACTTTGTTTTTGCGTTCATCATTTGCCCAACATCCGTTCAACTTAAGTTGAACGAATGTTGGTCAAATGTTGAAACCGTTTAAACTGGCCTTTAGACTATTACTTGGCCGTCGTTGTCCTGACGACGTTAAGTGACCAAGTTTGAGGTTTGGTGAAGGACCTGGCGGAATGGAGTGAAATGATCCATAACAACCAAAATGTACTAGTATCCTCTTGCCTCTTGAGTATAATGGTTCCTTCAGTTTTGCTGGCGATTCTGGTTCAATTGTGTAACACCATCACCCCTTATGGCGTTTTCGAAAAGTATAGAATGAAAAATCCTGACCAACGACCGACTAGCTACTTTTTCACCACGCGGGATTATAGGAGTTTATTACAGACGTTAAGATAGCCCGGTTCCGGGTACGGGTACGGGTAGGATTACCCGTACCCGTACTCGGTTACACGGAAGACCAATCAAACTTAAGATACACCGGGTTACACCAGGTACGATCTGAAGCAAGATGGCGGCTCAGAAGATAAGGTTGGCTATTACGATTATGTTTTATATCGTGTTTCATATGCCATCTGAACATCGTCTAAAATAAGCCGAAAACATTTTTCATCAGATTTAATTGACTTTTTTTGTCTTTCTTACAATATGCTACAAATATGCCTTAGCCTCAAAAATGGAAGAAGCCTCGTTTACTTCTATCAAACCGTTTTAATCAAGAAGTATCCTTTCAAGTCAACATAAAGTATGTAATTTGAATTTAGGTTTTTTTCATCGTGGTTCATGACCTGTTGTATTTTAAGTCAATTTTAAATGTGTGAGACTACACCTCAGTCATCGCATGTTTTGGTAAGCAGCACGACCATTTGACAAGCAAACATTTCTCCACATTTGTGCCTCAACAAAACTTTTTCGTAATCCCAAAACGCTTCAAATCAGAAGAACAATTGTTTATCCAAGAATCTGGATACTATTCTGGTCTAATAAGCAAAGATAAAGACCATAAAAACTTACCCGTTTCTCCATTTTTACCGGGCGCGAACTCACGTGTAGACCACTGATTACCCCGGGAAAACGTGTAGCTTTTTCGGAAGGACGTGGTGACGTGATCATTTAATGAGTTCAAAATGGCGCTAGCCGTACCCGTGCCTGAAAATCGGGGTATCTTAAGGTGTCTATTACATCACACACTTTCCAAGTCGAACAAGTTGTATTGGAATAATTTCGAATATTGATTGTGTTAACGCGAAATTACACTTTTAGCTGGCGTTTTCATAACCGTCGTATCCGTCTTTGCTTAGGCTTTCAGTAATTGTAGCGGAACGGGTTAGTCGGTGACATTTACGACAAACGCGTTGCGAATGGCTTTTAGAATCTCTGTACGGTGGCCAATTTACAATATCAACTCCGTTGACCTCGATCCAGTTTGTCGGTTTCCGTTTTGAAGGGTCCTGTGATTGTAGCTGCAATTAAAACCTGATTTGTGGCAGTAAAAGCAAGATCGTTTGTATTTATGAAAGGCTCAATGTTCAAGAGGCTTGAAGTTGGCAGTTACTTGTAGCTTTGTTTCCAAGCTGCTACTTTTCTTGACGCTCTGGGTCTAAAAGAGCAAAGGCTTGCAAAATACCATTGGCTGTCAAAGAGGGACGACAGATATGTCCGCGAAGGGATCAGCTCGTCTCGCTTCGCTCGCCAATGTGTCTCCTTTCTCTCGTTTCGTTCCGTTCGTTTGGATTATGGGAATTGGTCATATATTTTTTTTAAGAGACAAAACGAGGGGATGGATATTGGCCTCGAACCTGGTAATGTTGATTGACCCGTCACTTAACCACTTGACCACCACACCGCTAGCTGCTCAGATCTGCTCAGGGACAATAGACCAATTCGGCTAACTCAATGTTGTACCCAATTCAAATCTTTTGGGAATAAAACGTTTTGTTCCAAGTATTTCCATCTCATTTAAATGTGAATGCTTCATTGTCATGCAAATTCAACACACAAAGAACTTAACCCCGAGAGATTTGAATTGGGTACAACATTGAGTTAGCCGAATTGGTCTATATTTTAAACACTTTGATAATAACAAACAATATTAAACACTGCAAAAGGTCGGTTGCCAAACCTCACGACAAAGCTAAACATTTTAAAATCAAAGCTTACGCCTAACTAATCTAACTTAGGCCTTATTACTCTTCAGCAATGATATTCTATGGGAGACTTAAAGGCCCAACTTCAACCAACAGGCATTGCGCGCCGTGGAACAATTTTCATGAATGAAAAGCAATGCGAATTTCCATAACAACAACAAACGGTCGAAAAGCCTGTGTTGGTTGAAGGCGGTGTTTCGATCTTCAGTGGTGAACAGGAGTTTGCCTTCGTGTGCTTAAATCAGTCTCCAGCAATAAAAAATGGGGGTCACTGAGTTCGTTTTCGAGATATAAGAACTCAAATGGAGGGTTCTTCTGTTGCCATGGTAACCCATTACGTCACATCAACGAGTGCGTCCTGTTAAGCACTTATTGGTGTCTCATATGGTATCATAACATTGCCGTTAAGGGATTTAAACCTTCCAAATAGTACAGTTTATTGAAAGACTGGTTTGAGCCTCCTTAATGAAGACGTTTTGTGACGATACTATGTATTGTTTTCGAACGAGTGTCCATATATACGTCTTCAAAAAACGCTCTAGCTTGCGAAGATAGTATTTTTAGCAAGTAACCCCTAAAGCGATTTTTTGCACACATCTATTCTATATCTTCCAATTCATAATACAGGTGATTATTGCGTAAGTTTTTTTAATTGCCAAGTGTCTTGTTGACCACGATGTTTGAAGCTTACATTTTAACGAAAAAAGTAGTTTCAGCAGTTTCTCATCCATCGTACAGCTCTTTCGGATGGTCCGCTCAAACCCTCTTTCTTAGGAACTGCAATTAAGGGTTTCGACATCTGTGATCACAGTGTCCGGTTTTTGTCTGGCCGCAGCTGTTCGACATTATCGTTTCCTCAGCTTTTTACGCAAACTGAATGGTTAACACCCAATAAATGATGTTTAATATCATGAATGACACAGGAAAGCCGATGCGACTCCACTTGTCCACAACCGACTCCAAGCCCTCGATTTCTTTTTCCGAATAGGGACGATACTGCAAAGGTTCCGCCTCCGTAACCTTTTTTCCGTAGAAGGTGAATTTTGTTCGTCTTCGTATCTTAGCATGGCCGTTAGCCTCCACATTACCGTCCATAACCCGCATGAGGTCCTTCTTTTCTGGGTCCTAGAAAAGAAAATGTGAATATTTGAGTACAATTGGGACAAACAGTCCGACAATATATAGAGGGCTCTGTTGAAATAGCACTCGGAACTCGAGACTCGGTAAGGTCATGGTTTGACTCATTGCCTTAAAATAAGGGAGAAGAAGTGATTCCTTTGTAAATACTTCTCATAATTAGTTGCACAGTGTTCTTTCAGTTCCAGGAGTTTTCGGTATAATTGAAGTTCTGAGACTTTGTTTGAACTACGCATTGATCGCCGTTTTAACATCCGAGCAGGCTCGCGAGAAGGCTCTCTCTACTCGAGACGACCGATAAAGATGGGGGACTGGGGGATCCCAGGCTAGGTCACTCGACGATAAATTCAATGAGATGTGAGAGAAGCCGGGGAGTATTCGCGAAGAGTGGAGTTCAGACTACTGCCCAATGTTGTAGTTTGACAACTCGAACCAAATGATGTGACCTGCTTAATAAGTGTGATGTCGGCACTCGATTAGGTTAATGGTGTATGAGGCCACGAAAGCAAAAACTGCTCACAGTGAAAGGGACTTCGAGAAGTGCTGAACATGATTGTGTATATCTCTACTTTGACGTACTGCAACTGAGATAGGGAAGTAATTCAAGATGGTATTCCACTTTCTACACTTCTGTGCTTGTTTGTCGGCTCTGGGATGTGAAAAGCGGTGTGACCATTTCAAACTCGGTCTGACCCCGAAGTGGATGTTATCAGCAATTCATTTGCCTTTGCGCCAAAATCGCTCAAAGCCGCGTCGGCGGAAAACAAAATATCTTACCTTCCCGTCGTCGGACTCGGTCTGCAATGCGGGAATTGCCATGCCTCGCTTGATTTTACTGTTTATCTCAAATGAGACACCAGCATATTCCACCAGGGAAGCAAACACGTACAAGAAACACAGTATCAGAAACCACTCTATTGACTTCACGTAAGATACCTTGGGCAGTGACGCTCGCGCACTGTTGGTCAGGGTTGTTAGGGTCAAGACTGTAGTGATTCCGAGACCAATGCGTGCTGCAAAGAAGAGAGAAAACAATAAAAATGGCAAAGTTGTATGGTCTTCAGTAAGCAATGACCTTGAGACAATTTTATCCGGGAGTCCCAACAGATCCTTCTTTGACAACTCAAAACATAGTGTGAACCTAAAGGTCACCCAGGTGATAAGGAACCAATTTCACGTAGTTATCTCCAGTGTCCGACATCTGGGCCTTTTCTGTGTGACCTGTTGCAAAATGGCATGTCTCATCACGTCTAAGAATGAAACCTCAGTGTGACTGCTGATACCATTACGCTTTGCACAATGAGTAGGACTCATGGGGCTGTGGAACAAAGTCTTTATGGGTACAAAACCTCAAAGTGAGAAATTAAATGGAGTTATTTAGTCGATTTTCAAGCGTAGTCCGTAACTTTGAGCTAGCTAACCTGGTGTTGAGTTGTGATTTATCCAAAATGAAATCCAGCTCAGCATCACAATCAGGTAGGCAGGGATGTAAGTCTGGATCAAGAAAAAGCCAATACTGCGCTCAAACTGGAACTTTACAATCAACCTGGAATAGGCTCCTACAACAAGGAAAGATAAAGTAAGTTGCATTAACTTTTCTTTTCTATTCATCTTTTTGGGTTAGACTACATGTTCCCATACATCCCATTCCCTGGTACTTGAATGACAGTCGACCGCCGATCGGTTGGCTCAGGTAGTTGAGAATCGGACTACCGCGCGCGAGGTCGCCGGGGGTTTGGACCCCCTTAAAGTAACTCCCTTTTGTAACGACTTGGATAGTAAGGACTATAAAACGTAGGCTCCGTTTCACAATCCTTGCTGTTAACAACGTGGGACGTTAAAGACCCCACACATTCTTCGCGAAACGGGAATGGAATTCCAGCTTTGGGTCGACCTAACTGGATAAGCTGAACGGGATTCTGAGCGTATTAGACCGAAAAACCTTAAATAACAATGACCACAACCAGGCTTTCTGAGCCCGCGAGACTGAGCACCCCCAGCAAACCATTGTTTTAACAAAAACCGCTGGTCATCAACCTGGTTCTGGTCATCACTGGCTAAGGTCTTCCTATTATACCATACAAAACAAATACAGCTACCACTCAGGCTATTTGCTGTGCACTGAATGAAAAGTGAAAGTGAAAAGTTCGTTCAGACTGTCACATGATTACTTAATATTCTCTGTTTTCGAATTGCCCATAATACACTTTGTTTATTTGCTTTTGAGAATATGCAGTGTCCCCAAGAGCATTTGAAAACAATACTTTATGCAAAATTTGGGGGGCAAACAAAGTGTATTATGGGGAAATCGAAAATAGAGAATTTGGAGTTTCATGATGAACTATATCTTAGAAGGAATTGCTGGCCTGTGTTACAAGAGAGGAGTTCCATGCATGTTATAATTAATCAAAGTGTTGGGCCGATTAACTAAACAGAGTTTAGCCAAGGCTCAACAAAATCGACCGAGTTCCAAATAATGTTCATTTTTATTGATCAATCCTGGTATGTAAACCCTTTTCGGTGTCGAGGATGCAGACCAAAGAAGAAAAATATGTCGCTTGAAGCAACTCACTTCTAAGGAAAAACTTAGAGCGAAAATGGCCGTCAAGCCCCTATGAGCTTGACCTCATTTATCTTCCTCTAAAGTCCTACTATCCTTTTTTTCTTCATATTTTGAAAGTGTGTCTGCGTAACACCTGACTGGCAAAAATTTGAGCTTTGATTTTTATCCATGAAAAAGGCTGTTTACTTGGTTTTCACGGTCCGCCATTACTCACGTTCAAAACTCAGAGCAAAAAGTGACGTCATTTACTTACAAGCTTAAAATTACAGCGAGTAAATATACCTTATTGACCAAGCCCGAGGTCCGTACTCGGAGAATATCGGCCTGAGGTCTTGACATGGCCGATATTTTCCCAGTACGGCCCGAGAAAGCCTGGTCAATAAGAGATTAATGACACGACTGGAACCAGTATTTAGAAGTTGTATATTGAAAATTCCTATTGTGATGGTTTCGGGAAAACTATGTGCAGAAAAGATCTTAATAAACGCAGGATTAAATGTCTTAAATGAGCCACAATTTTCCTGTGCTAAGGCTATGTTCTGTTCATTGACCTTAATCTTGACATTCATTCATTCATTTCATGATTCATTTCATTGTCATTCATTGTCATTCAATTTTCTTTTTCACTGCACTGACAATCATTTGATCTGCACTGCTGGAAAAAGCTTGTAGCTTTCTATAGCCTACCTGAGGTGAAATTGGCAAAGGCGGAGTCAGTCCAGTATTTTGTGAGAATAAATTGAGGAATCTCTAACTCATCTGAAACAACAACTTCCTTGTTGCCGTCCTCTTTCCTCCAATAGAACAGCAGCTCGGTGTCTTCATAGCTGACTGCAAATAGCCAGAAGACACGGTAGTTAAGGAGGTTAAATGTGATTCCAGGTACAAACTATTCAGACTGAGTGTAATTAAAGTATTGTTGAGGTAACTTTCAGTATTGGGAATTTAAGAATTCGTTGGTTGCAATATTTAACAATTATCCAGCTCAATCTTGCGGAATAACGCCTGATACTTAGCAGGATAATTGTTTTATGATTCAACACATTGATGACAAAGCACAATTTTCTACGTTTATTGAAAAGAAAAGCTGGCAAAACTATCATCTTCCTCTGTCACACACAAAATTACGTATATCGCAGGATATACGTTGAGTACGTACGACCAATATTGAGCGCACTATGACCATATTTGGACATTGTCACAATGTGTTGAATAATAATTAGTACTTTTTAAGGATTAAACCACTGCAAAAACCGTGTACGATCAAAACTTGCTCTACATTGTATCAAAATAGATCGTGACCACACCAAAAGAAACTTTAAAATAGAAAATATCCTGCAAAGGTTGGTCAAGACAACGTGAAGATAGGCGTTGTTGCAATATTTCGGCTGGCCAACACCAGCCCTCTTCAGGTTTATTGAATGAATAAATGCTAGTAACAAGATCTTTATATTTACCGGAAATGACATAAAAAGGCTACGTGATGTGTTATAAAAACGGAGATGCATAAAAAAGAGGAGAGAGAATAATACATGATAACAAGATGAAAAAAACAAAAGAAAATTAAAAGGTAGCTAAACTAAATTACATTTCATCTCTTCTGTTAAGGCCTGCAGGCTCCAGTGTTTTTCCTCTGTGTATAAGGAATGCCTCACGAGCCTTTCTGATGGAGTCACGACTAGTGTGCAGTTGTTCGAGCGGTATAAGGATCATGTGATCCTCCGCGTGACCACTGGTCAGGAAGTGTCGTGAAACCGCAGTGGGGGTATAACTACAAAAGGGGTTTATAATAGGTCGCCTATGTTCATTAAAGCGGTCTTTAAGACGACGTTTGGTCTCTCCGATGTACTGAAGATTACATTTAGTGCACTGAATCATGTAAATTACATTAGGGGTTTCACAAGTAATACGTGATTTGATTTTAAGGGTTTGTCCAGTACTATAAAAAGTATATTGATTACGGCCATCCTCAATAAAAGGACAGGCGGTGCAACTAGTTTTATTGCACCGAAACGAGCCGGATGGAGACCCAGATTGGTCGGTGTTAGTAGGTTCCGGCAATTTAGCTCTAACTAGGTTAGATTAGTAAAAACATTTTTACAGCGACCAGATGAATAAAGCACGTTAGAGTGTTTGTGAATTATACGGGATATGTTAGGTAAAGCGGGGTTATAGGTAATGACGAACGGAACAGTATCTGTCTGTTGTTTAGGTTTGGGTTTAAGAGCGTCGTTCCGGGAAATGTCAGAAGCACGTGGTATCTGGGTTTTAAGGAAATTAAGTTCGTAACCTCGGTTGACGAGGAAGTCCATAAGTTCCTTACAGCGTTGTTTGTAAGTGTCATTGTCGGAGCATATGCGTCGAAGGCGAAGTGCAAGGCTATATGGAATGGAACGTTTAGTGTGGGTGGGGTGGCATGAGGAGATGAGTAGATATTGATGGTTGTCAGTGGGTTTAGTGTAAAGTACGGTTTCTATGAGACCATCCTTGAGTGAGACCATCACATCAAGGAATGAAATATTTGTGAGGGAATGCGAACAAGTGAATTTAATGGTGGGATGAAGGTTATTGAGATAATCGACAAATACTTTCAGTTTATCTGAACCTTCAGTCCAAATAACGAAAATATCGTCCAGAAATCTGAGCCATGTATGAGGTAGATACAGTGCGTTAGTGAGCGCGTCCTGTTCGAATTTGGCAAGAAAAAGGTTGGCAAATGAAGGAGCCATTTTGGTGCCCATAGCAGTACCGTGTTTTTGTAGGTAGTGTTTGTTGTTAAATGTGAAATTAGTCATGTTGAGGATGATCTGTATGAGGTCGGCTGGTTGAGGTCGCCGGCTGGTATATCGGAAGATAATGCTCAAGGCTGAAAGATTGTCCGAAAAATGAACGGTTGGCCGAGAAGCGAAGCTTCGAGGGCGACTGTGAAATTTCGTCCGATTTGTACCACGTGATCAGTTTTATCCAATGACAACCCGCAGAAATTAATCGGTGGGTTATAATGAAGGATGTATGCTAATGTAATAATACATTTACTGGCGTCATCACAAAGAATCTTAACCCCGGGAGACTTGAATCAGGGAAAACACTCAGTTGCCGAGTTGGACTAATATAAAGCTTACTATCCTGATAAAATTTAGTTTAAAAATAGACACTTTTCTTAGGTAATGGACTCTTGGTTTGAGACAATTCAGATCGGCAGGTTGAATTAAGTTCGGCACGACTGCTTAGCACGGCAGACCTTGTCGTGCCGCTCTGCAGTAGCTTGACTTGGTTTCAAACGGCGTGCTATTGTCGCACAGAACTAAATTCATACAATTTGTACGGATCCGCCCCAGTTGTAAAATGAAAAACAAAATGGCGTCGCGCAGAAGTTTGGGTGATTCGACTGCGACTCCAGCTATACTCGAGAATGCTGATGAAGAAGAAGAAGTCGAAAAAATCAACCATTCAGAAATTGCCAGTATCTGTGATAAACTGATTCGACATCATCTGATCTACGGAGATAAATTCGAGTGGATCAGAGCAGGAACAACCAGAAAGTTGACTTTGGGACGCGAAAGTTCTTTTGAATTTGCTCTCACCGGCTGTACGTGTTCAAAACGGTGTTCCACCAGCCAAAGTTTCTTTGCAGACGCCGGCACGATCGTGCCACAGCAACCCGCTGAGTTTCGTGAAAGGAAACCAGAAGAAGAATAAATGAAGACATGCACTTTGAAAGCTGATCTTCTCCTTGCAATAAAATGACGTAACGTGGACTGTTGTATCAGTTGTACATGCCTTCTGGAGTTTAAAATCATTCATTCATTCAAGCAAACTTCTTTCTAAAAGCTTTTAGAATCTCTGTACGGTGGCCAATTTACATTATCAATTCCGTTGATAAAACCAAATTTTTGTATACTACTTCCCCACCGACGCAGCACCACAGTTTCTTTAGAAACTACCCCTTCATTCTTTCGACCTTCCTTCATTCAATTAAGCTGCTGTCCGGTATGTGAAACCGCTGGATGGAGGGTTTTTTAATCGGTTCTGGCTTTGATTTTGAAATTAATTTCGACGTTTAAAACTGGCCTAAGGTGGAAGGAATGACATTTTGAAAAGGGCAGGGCCATCAGCATCATGAATTAACGAATGTTAAAATAGACTTTATTCTGTTAGGCGATCAGCGCCCATGTTCCGAAACGAAATAAAATATTTTCATATAAAGTGGTAACACCAACAATGGCTTTTCGGAGGAAAAATATACTATGCTTATAACCTCCGAAAAATTCAATCATTACAAATGCAAATATGTATAGCTGTGCTCGTTGCTTAAAAGAAACCCGGCATAAACTTAATCATTTGTTCAGTATATACTAAATAATATTTGCCACTTACAGCTTTCGAACGCCATGCTACAAATTTGTTTGTCCAGTGGATAGTTATGTAGACGCATTGGACAAGATGCAGTCATAGATATTCTAAAAAAGGGAAAGAAACCAGATCCAATCAAACTTTCCGTTAAAAGAAAGAAATGCAGGTCTGATTGGTTCACAGGATGTTAAAACTGGAACCACCACCATCATAAATTTCATGCATGTCTCTCAGGCATCATATCTCATTTCCACGTTTTTGAAGTACACTGATAACCAATCATATTGTCTGCTGCACAATAAGGATTAATTCGACAACCAATGGAAACGAGGCAAACCCAAGAACTTACTTTTTTACTATTATTTCCTTTTTTCCAGTTCCTTACTCCCTACCATTTCTTTGAGCTTTGATTAGCACTTTTTCAGATTAAACCAAAGGAAGGACTTATCGCACTTTTCTGGGACTTAGAGATTTGGTTTGTTGATGTAATTTGGAGGACAACTCTTGTACCGAATAAATGTCACAACATAGACTCTAGTACCTCATACTATGGAATACCCTTCCGTCTGGCCACAGCCTAACTACTTCATTTTCTTTGGTGAGATCGTGCTTGATTCCCGACTTCTCGTTTACGAAGTAAATGTCAGGTATCCACATGTGCTGAACCATCTTCGCGTTGAGAGCGAGCCTTTTCGTATACCCCGTGTTGTTATAAGAGAGACGCTCATCTTGCCAATACATGCGAAAAAAAAAGCTGGCTCGAAATTCCTTTGAACGACAAGAAAAAATGTGTAATTTTTTAATTTAGTGGCCTCATGAATAAATATCAGATATCGGTCAAATTAGTAAAAATTACAAAGATAATGGGACGCACCATGTTAGCCTCGCTGATGTAGCCAAGGTCCAAAATGAACATGTCCGTTCTCACTTTAATAGGTTCTCCTATAGAATCATATAATGAAGCAGTCATAAAGATGAATTTGCAAACTTAAAAGATGTTTTATTCCCCAGAAATTGGCTTAAACTGATTTCTTTCCTGGGTAAAATACGTCAAAGATGAACGGTTTGATGCACAGTCAACATTTCGCCTCGATTCCTTAAACGGCGCTTTTGACAGCACAACCTTCATTAGAAAATCAAGCAAACATGCTCTGATGAAACTCTCATCCTCGCCAATATCTTATTTGATGGGGTACAACGAAAGAATATGTGGTCTGAGAGGATCTGTTGCAGAGACGAGAAGGACTACTAAACAACTACATAGAAAACGAAAAACAAGATACATACGGCCTATTTTGGGTCTCAATCTGCTGTCAGACTTTTTTTGGATCTGGTTCAATATCATCGCAAGCAGACGTTCCTCGTCGTTGATATCCACTTGTGATACACTGCGAGAAAGATGGTAATTTAATCCACGGGCTATTCCAATTTAGGTCTTAAACAGTGACAGAGATGGATTTGAAGTCTCTTTTGTGCGCATAGCGAACGCCGTATATTTATTTTTTTTATAGCGATCTTTTTTGATGGAGATGGGTCTTTGTTTGTGTGTTTTCCTTGGGGTTTTTGCATCTTTTTTGGTGTGTTGATTACATATGCTTCCATTATTGGGTTTTATTTGAAAACGATTAAAATAGTTTTCATGTATATTTTGAAGTGTTACCTTTCAGCCATCATGTAAATCCTACAGGTTATTTTTATCTGATCATTATTAAGGGGACCTTAATTAGAGAACTGTTGCAAGTTAATTCCGCCCTTGTTAAACAAAGTATAATGCTTTGTATCACGGTAAATAGAACGCTATGAACCAAATAGTAGAATTCCACATAATTTCTACAATCCGGCGTAAATAGAAGAAAAACATTGAGTACTGACGTGAATTCTCAGTCTCGGGTAATCCTTTGCAACAGGGAAGAGCAAGACAAGGCTACTACAAGTGTCCACCGGGAATGAACAGCGTCCTTCTCAATTTTTTTTTGAGGAATTAAATCTGAGAAATAATTCGAGTAGTGCTAGGATTTGAATATTTTTCAACCGAATCTCCCGCATATTTTAAAATTATAGGCGTTACAAGGAATAGAAACTTTTTGTTTTCTCTCTTTCACAATAAGTGAAACCTCTTTGGGGACTGCATCTATCCTTTGATGAGGAATCATACCTGGGGAGTAAGGCTTACACCCAATACTTCAATTGTGTGCATCTATGATTGACAAACAGCTAGTGCTATGAAATGCCGGTACGTTTATTATAAACTGCCTCGCAAATGCTTGTTCCGATTCGCGCCCTCCCACATTAGGTGATTCACTCTAAGCTCTGTTTCATAGTAGTCTGCAAATTACTACTTTTGCACAGCTGGGTTTAACGTTTCATAAATCATCAAGTGTTTTGGTGGTGTTCAAAACAATAGAAGCGTCTGTAGTAACTCTAGAGATCGTACACCCTGGGAAGTTTAGTAAAGAAAGTACTGTAATTTACAAGTAATTACTTGGTCGTATGGCTAAGATGAGTGGCTTACTTGGAAGACGTCTTGTTTTGATGTCCAAATGAATCGGAGTTGACAGGGGCCAAACAGAAAACCACAATTAAAAATACAACCTGCGGTTTTCCGTGCATTGGTTATGTCCACTGATGAATGTCCTACGGTAGGGAAAAAAACAGTGGTTTTATTAGCAGCAAAGGCTTCCTATTCAGGGGAGTAGCGTCCATATACGAACTTACGCCCGTGCGCACAGCTCAAATCCGGGACTCCTTATTCCATGGAGGCATTAATTTTTTTAGCCATTATAAAATTGGGCCAAGTTTTTTAAATTTCGAGTTAAACTGGTGTCTCTGTGTGTGAGTATTTCAACTATCTTTTCATTAACCCATATAAGCCTGGCCAAACGGATCCAACATCATCCAACATTGTTGGACGCTGTTGAAAAGTGTCGAAAGAGGTGACCAAACGAATGCAACATGTTGGATCCAGAATTTTGGACTCAAGGGTCTAGAACCAAAATCTACCCAGAATCCTTAGAAAGCAAACTCTTGCCATGTTGGCGTTTTCAAGCTCCTTTTAAAATTATTAATAGAGTCACTCTCTGTGAAAGCAAGAGGACGGCTGTTCCAGAATCTGGGAACTGCAACATGAAATGCCCGGTCTCCAAAGGTCTTGCACCATGTGGGTGTGAGGAACCTAGAGAAGACCCAGGGCATCAATGCGTAGGGAGTAGCTCCGGGGTGTTGACTCGCAAAAGATCCTGCAGATACATTGGCGCCATGTCCCTGAGAGCTATTAACACAAGAAGGGCTATCTGTTCGAAGAGATTGCTTAAGCTTTCATCGCTCAGACATTCAAGACTGTGCTCGTTCATCATTACGTAGCTTGAACTGACGTAGCAACGCGCGAAACAGATGCAACGTATAAACCACCACTATGGATACCGTAGCTGCAGCGCACGCGCGCATGCAACACTGTTGAATGTGATGGCCGAACAAATGCAATACTGTTGTTCACACCTTAAAATAAAAGAAACGTTGAATGATGCTGAAGACGATGTTTGATGGAAACATCAAACCATGTAGTGCCAACATGTAGTGCCACACCATGTAGTGCCACATCAAACCATGGAGTGCCACAGGTTCGATTCAACAATGTTGGATGATGTTACACTAATATGTTCAGTGGACCTGTATGGCCAGTTCTTAACGGCAAGAAACGTAATAGTGGACGAAAGCAAAAAAAAAAAAACTCTCTTTGAAGCCCTCTCACAGTGTCAGTCTTCAGTACCACCATTCCCCTGGTTCCCGGTTATTTTTTAGGGATATGTTATGATGATGATGTTATAACAGAGTTTGCGACGTCTTGCCCTTTTCTTGTACTGTAAACTTCTGTTAAGTGTTTGTGTTGTAGCTTGCTGCAGGGAAAACTCGGCGGATGGGTAAAATAAACAACTAACTTCTGCACTTTCCTTCGCATTTATTTATTGAAATGTCCTTCGAAAATAGTCGGAAATGGTATTTCCGAGACCCTAAATTTCAAAAATTCCTGGAGGAGCCTGCCCCCATACCCCCGTACTTTGGAGCGCCTTCGGCGCTCGAAACATTCTTCGTGTGCGTACACCTTCAAAATCTCACGCTACGCCCCTGGTACTGAAGTTGATGTCTTGATTGTGAAATATATGAAAGATCAGCATTTTGATCTGTAGTTATGACTACTTGATTGCCAGCGAGCCTACATGACAAAAATTCAGTTTTGAACACGGGACTCGAACTCATGATATCGTTATTACACTGCATGCACTGCTCTTTCTCACTGAGCATAAATGTGAACCTTGTCTTTGTGTTTGCCTTACATTGTCTGCAGGACGCTGGCAGGTACACCACTCTGTGACTATTAGTCTTTGGCCTCATCTGAGAAAATTTTGACTGGCATAACACTGCGAATGTAGCCTGTTGCCGACCGCTTTATTTTGGTTCTTTTTCTCTCTCTTTTTTTTTTGTTGAGTAAGAACAAAATTCCCTCAGTGCCCATCTTCTACGCCCAAGAAGTTGAGTTTACCAAAAAAGGATTTTCTTAGAGGAATTGAATGCAAGGCCCAGTCTGCAGAGTATGGCAGGTGTACGCACGAGTACTTTCAGTAAACATGCATTTTGCTCGCCAGAATTACTGCACTGCACGCGGTGACGTGGTAGCTGTAGAACTAAGAGGCACGAATGTTTTTAAGAATACTTGATTTTTTCCCCAAGATCGCAACAGTCCCTACTAACAATGTTACACAATGATGCATGTACTGAATCGTTAACAATTCAAGAGACCTTAGGTATATATATATATATGAGAATATGAGAAGAAGAAGGGTGTAGCCATGTCTCGATAGGTAATGTAGTGAGGAATAAACTTCTTGAGGCATATATGTTTGTAATCGGTTTTATAATTAATACTTCAAACGTTTCGCCGTTTAGAGCTTCGTCAGTGAATGAAGATTATAAATACAAGATTGGTTTATGTAAAAAACTTACACTATTGTACTAAGCGGAACGTTTGAAGTATTAAACCGATTACAAACATATATGCCTCAAGAAGTTTATTCCTCACTATATATATACATAGTAGCAATAAATGTCTTCGACCAAATAATCCAACTCTGCAAATCTACATTGTTCTAGTTTACCTATTGAGCACTTTAATAGCTGATGAAATCTTCAATTCATTATATTATTATATAATATATATATATATATTTAGCTCAAAGCGATTGTCTATTCGCACTGTCACGCCATTGCGTGACATTTCCGAGAAGACCTGGGTCCACATCTATCCCATAATGCCACATGCTTTCACGTTCCATTCTTGTGGAAAATGTTTGCACCATAAGCATCGTGTTTACCTTCGTGGTCTGCGATGCATGACGTGTGCGTGACATGCGCGAAAAAATGCGCAGTAGCAATGGGCGCGAACGTCCTTAAGTAACAAATATTCTAAAACAGCGATTATTTTTGCTTTTCTTAAAGTCAGGTCCAAGATAAACAAGTGCACTTGAACATTTCATATCTTCTTCATTGTCAGCAAAAAGGTATGTTCTTGCAGCCAAATCGGTCAAGTACTTCAAGTACTCCTTGGGCATACTTGTTCAAAGCTCCACCATTTTCATCGAGGAATTCGATGACGTGGAAGTCCAGCATCTTTATCTCCATCTGGATAATGGGTAGCTACATCTTTAATAATTGATTATTGTTTCCTCACACTACATTGGCATTGGAAAACACCAGCCGACATTTGTTCGTTCCACAAGCGTGTCATGCATGATTTAATTGTCCTCCTTCCATTTTTTGTGTTTCCCTCACAGAGTTATATGACTCAACGGCATGCTTCGGAGCCAATCATAGCCAATGCGACATCACGTGCAATGCAAAACTCCATACCATCCATGCTGCATATGCGGTCATCATGTGACCGTGTAGAAGGTTGAAAATGCAGTGGCTTGGTCATGTCTGGCAATACAACTGCTGTCATCTTTTGTGAACAAGAATTTGTCCTCCATCTCACAATTTTTTAGGGTTAAGAAACTTCTCCACACTATGAAAGAAGATATTGAGAGAGTACCTTATCAACAATTAAGTCACCTTTCAAAAGGAGCTCTTTCCAAAACTGAGACACGATTAAGCAAAGAGCAAGCCAGCGAGTGTTTGTTTAAGAATTTGGAGTTGTTGCCAGGCTGGATGGTCGTCGAAGAGGCAGTAGAGATAAACGATATCACCAAAAAGAGGTTGAAAGAGATTGAATAGGTGGGAAGAACACCATAAGATTGCTAGGAGGAGATAGCATCCCTATGTGAGACAACAGGTGAAAAGGTACAATCCAGGGTACAACAAGAGCGTTGGTAAATTAAAGCAGCACGTATCCTTGGACGTTTTTTTTATATACCAATTACGTCTTCTACAATTATGTATGTTCTTTGCCCCACGTCATTCAACTAGCAGATGATCAACCAGAGTTGAGTTTATTGCCACCTTTATCACATCGAGTGTACACCAGTTGTTTAAAGATGTTTTTGTTCAAGTTGTTTGGAAAAAATCATGGTGATTTCAGAAAGATTTGTTTCCCCCCAGCAGAAGGAGCGTATGACCAAGGATTACTGAAAGAATTCAAGGTTTACCCTTGGCCACCATTTCGTGACAGGCCAAAGGTACCACTCTAGTGATTGAGCCTTAGTCATCATCTACATGTTCAATTGAAACTGACTGAGACCTTTTGTGGTTTTGAATATTCATTTTTGTGTCATTCCATGCAAACTAGAAACTGCATATTTAACGCTTGAAAGACTTGCCGGTTGCAAGATCTCTTGCTCTCCTGTTTTTTTAGGCTTTTTAGTTTTTTGCCTGACTTTTAATGGAGTTCTGTCGATCAAGATGTAAGTTAGGGATCCTGACATCCTTTCACTTTCTGTTGGAGGTTTGAAAGACTTCGAACTTGCTAAATACGAGCCTGTTGCGTTGATACCGCAAGTCCGCCATTTTGATATTGGAATACGCGAGAGAGGATACTTTGTTACAGGAGTCACTCGATATCCAAATTCAGTGTCCACCTTTAATGTTTCAAGACTAGTACTATGTGGAGATATTGAAACAAATCCAGGACCTGACCATTCATCTTCGGCCATCCATAACTCATCGTCAGCTAGCCTTTAAAGAACATGTTTGGAAATATCCTTGTGAGGTCTGCTCAAACCCTGTTCTTGCCAACCAGAAGGGCATTCTTTGTGATGGTTGTAGCAAGTGGTTTCGTCTAAAATGTATTGACATGAATCTGAAAACATACGTTGATTTGGGTTCTTCTGACGAGCAATGGCTTTGTGATAAGAACTGTGGTAGGCCTTTTAATTTTACTGATTCATTTTTCGAGTCTTCTGTTGCTAATGAATCTGTATTGAACATGAGTTCGTCAACCGAAGGTCCTGCTGAATCTGCACCTTATTCATCCAATTTCTTAAAGTGCTTACTACTGAATACTAGGAGCCTTCGAAATAAGATCAATGACTTGAGTGCCTTGTTGTTAATGGACTCCTTCGATATTGTTGCCTTAACCGAGACATGGTTGGACGATGACTTTAGCAATCGCGAACTCCACCTTGAAGGTTATTCCACATTTCGTCGTGATCGATGTATCCGGCGTGGCGGTGGTGTGTTACTGGCAATAAAATCACACATTCCTTGTGTACGTACGGTGACTTAGAAGTTGATGCGGAGATGTTAGTCTGTAAACTAAGGACAAGTAATATTCGTTGCTTATTATTTGCTGTTTTCTACAGACCTCCTGATGTTGGTGAGGGATTTTTGGACGAATTCAAGAAATTTCTTCAATATTCTGCTGGTACTGGGATAGCAGACTTAGTTATCACTGGTGATTTTAATTTTCCACATGTCGACTGGTCTACTGGTTCGCCATCCACGGTCGACAGTGTAACCGAAACGTTTTGTGAAACATTAGATGACTACTTTCTTACACAAACAAATTTTCAGATTACTCGTCCCAATGCCACGAATACTTCTTTGCCTGGTAGTATCCTGGATCTTGTCTTGACAAATCATGAAGCACTAATTGAGGGAACTACTGTGGTCCAAAATGGCTTTGACTCCGACCACTTTCCAGTTTGTTTTTCCATGAAGACAAAATTTGACAGGCCAAAAAATTGTCCTAGGACTGTCTATTGTTATGACAAAGCTGATCTTAATGGTCTAAGGGATGCCCTTTCATACATTCCTTGGGATTCCATCATATCATGTGATGACATTGACTCGAGTGCAACTAATTTTCAAGATCTTGTAATTGCTGTAGTTGACATGCATATTCCTAAGATGAAGCTTAGACATAAATCAAGACCACCTTGGATAGACAAAGATGTTTTAAAGTTAGTAAGGAAAAAAAAAGTCTTATGGAAGCGACTGAAGGGTAATGGATCTGTCGAAATGACACTAAAATTCAAGACTTCGAGAAAAGAGACTAACAGGCTAATCTCATTCAAGTATAGTCAGTATTTGAAGTCCCTGTCTGACAAGTTGAAGACCAATCCAAAAAAAATTTGGGCTTTTCACTCTCTCAAGTCCAAGACGAAAAGATTGCCTGAGGTTATTACATACAGAAGTAAGGCAATGTCCGCAAAGGATCCCTCTGAGAAAGCCTCCTTGTTTAATGAGTTTTTTAGCACTGTTTTTTCTGCAAAAAGATATGACTCTGTGGGACTGCATAGCGACGTGGTTAATCCTGACCAGCTGATGGAAATTTCAACATCTCACAATGAAGTGAAGGATATTCTCAGTAAGCTTGATGTCAATAAGGCTACTGGAGTGGATGATATACCAGCAAGGATTCTTAAGGAGAATCCCAAGTAAATGTCAGGAAAAGATTATACATAACGCCATATATTCTCATGTGGCTCCCTACCTATCTGACTGGCAACATGGATTTGTGAGGGGTCGTTCATGTGTAACCCAGCTTGTTTCATCACATCATCACTGGTCTAAGGCCTTAGATGATGGATTACAGGTGGATGTCGTGTTCTTGGATTTTGCTAAGGCTTTTGACAGAGTGTCACATGACATACTTTTGCAGAAACTGTGTAATTTCGGCATCCCTGGAACTCTGTTGAATTGGTGTAAAGACTACCTAACCAATAGAGAGCAGAGGGTGGTCATAGATGGAAAAAGCTCAAGTTGGTCTGTTATTCCATCTGGAGTACCTCAGGGTTCATTGCTTGGGCCACTTTTTTTTTGTGATATTCATTAGTGATTTACCGGAGGTAGTTATGCCTGGAAACACAATTGCTTTGTATGCAGATGACTGCAAAACATCTAGAGTGATAACTTGCCCATCTGACTACCCATTGTTTCAATCAGATCTGGATAACTTGTATTTATGGAGCCAACAAAATCTAATGGACTTCAATATAAAAAAAAATGTAAGCTGATGCGTATCACGAAGAAGAAAACACCTTTTCATTCTGACCTGCAAATAAACAATCACACCCTAGAGGAAACTTTTGAATTTTCTGACCTTGGCATAACTACCGGTAGCAAGTTGTCCTGGAATGCTCACGTTGATAAAATAACGAGTAAAGCTAACAAGATCCTTGGGCTTGTCAAAAGGACATGTAAGGGTATGAAGGATATCACTACCCTGAGAACATTGTTCTGTGCATTGGTAAGATCCCAACTTGAGTACTGTACTGTCGTATGGTCACCTCAAACTGCTAGGAATATCAATAAGTTAGAGAAAATTCAGAGGAGAGCCACTAAGTTTATTCTGAAGACAGATGATGACTACGATACGCGCAGAAAACGATTGAATTTGTTGTCTTTGGAGGACAGACGCTTTTTGTTTGATGTTTTATTCTTGTATAAAGTTCTTAACGGGTATATAAGTATAGGCATATCTACATATATTCAATTTTATACTGATTCTGATAGGTACCACCTTAGGGGAAGGGATGAACTTACACTCAAGAAGAACTTCGCTAGAACTACTACTTTTAAAAGCAGTTTCTTTAATAGGGTCGTGGACATGTGGAATGCATTACCATTGAAAGTACGTCAGGCATCTAACATTTCTAATTTTAAGAAGGGTGCAAGAGACTTCTTGCTATCTAGATATGACTAGATCTTTAATGTTTTATATAATCCTAGTTTGAACAATGGTTCTATTTATTCATTTTCTTATTTAATATATATATTTATTATATAGATACTGATGAAATACTAGGATTTCTCCTTTTACTAAAAAATCATATCTTCACCGCGCGCAGTGAACGTATCATTTTTATCTTTCACATGTGAGGATGTGGCTGTCGTCATGGTAACGATCACGATTAGCCAATAAAACGCGAGCTTCCTCTTCATTGTACGATACTTTTGTGCTTTAATATAATTCTTCTCTACTACATTAACATTTTTATTGCAAATTTTACATTATCATGATTTGTTTTTCATAACTTTCATATCTTGTTTCATGTTACACAACATGCGTGTTTTAGTGGTTGGTGAACACTTTTTCATCATTTCGAAAATGAATAAAACAAGTTGTTTTAAATCTAGACATTTCATCAATATCTATATAATAATTACATGGCCGCTTGGGGATACGAATTTTATCTTCTCGTGCTGAACGTACCTCTCACTCTTTCGCTTCGCTCACTCGTGGGAGATACTTTCAGCACTCGAAGATAAAAGTCGTATCCCCGCGCCTTTGTATGGGGTCTATGACTCTTTTGTAGACTATCCTTATGATGATGTTGTTTATTGTCATTAAACTGTAATAAATAAATAAAAGTCACGGTTTATAATAACATATGTTTAGCATTACTTAGGCATACATAGCCCCATGGGCTCAATCGCGACGATCGGTAGTCCGCGGGCGCCGGGCGGGAGAGAATTGCGGGTAGCGTAGTCATTTTTCCATAAGTTGCAAAGCTTTACAGGTGTTTGCCCTTTATTAATGCGTTTTTGGAAAATTAACCCTCTCATAATATTGCTCAGCAAGTAAGCGGCATACCGTTTGCAACCACAGTTCCCACGCCATCTTCATGACACACGCACCAGTCACTCCTGAGTTGCCGCGGTACACGCGCCCAAAAGTGGCTTTGCGCAATGACGCGCGAGATCTCGTCGATTTCTGCCATACTCTGCGGACTGGTGCGATGTCTATTCAGGGTCACAAATACGCATCAGCACCGTTTCCTTTTGAATTCTTCATAATTATTTTTGTTTTATTTATACTTTTAAAAATAGTTGTTTTTTCTCCCAGACACCACAACTTTAAAAGTATTCCCTTCTAACGTAATCTTTGGCAAGGGCATCGAAATCAGTGTATTCAAAAATCAATCGATAGCCCACATGATGAATTTGCTCTTGTGGTTTTCTTAAAATGGTTCGTCAGACAAAAACATTTTAAACCCAGCATTGTCCTCTAACCAAGACAAATCACTAGTGTCATTGAAAGTAATCTTACATTTCTCTAGATTAATGTACCCCCTACGCAGAGAAAATAAGATAAACAACGGTTTCAAAAATGGACTCTTTCCATCTGATTGATGTATGACCATTATAAAACAAGAAAAACTGATGATAATAATCATGAATTTTTTAAGTGGTCACTGACATATCCCTTAAAAGTGTCATAGTTGGAGGAGATATCTAACTATCTTTTTACGTTTTGTGAAATATTCATTAGTTTATTCTTAAAAGTAGAAAGCGATCTAACAAATCTTATTTTGCAGCACAGAGATAGGTTACTCAATCGCAAACGCGAAATTTGATTGGCTTTCATTCATTTTGTCATGTTTTTCCCAAAACTAAATCTCTTGACTCCTTTTAAGTTAATAAAACATAAGCGAAAAAAGGAGTCAATGATTCTTATTCCTTAGGTCGATATCACTAAATCTGCAGTGAAAAAATACAGCGCAAGATGATCTTGCAATTTCCTAACTTGTTTACGTTGAAAGCCTAAGTTTGCCACATGGCTTACGACATGCACAAAAATAATCCAGTGCAATAATTTAACGTAATCTGAAATCCCTTTCGCTTACCATGCAAATTAGATATAAATGGCACTTTTTCGGGAAGGGACTTATCTAGGAATAGGGGTGCATGAAACATAAGTGTTCAATTTCACCATGTACATTCTGGTGATGTACTTAAATGCATAAAAGCCCCAAATGATTGAATAATCCGCTGTGACCTAGACGAAATATTGCGCTGAGTACAGCTTTTCTTTAAAAGTGGTTTACTGCAAGTAAGATTACGTATCAGACCTAAGACAGACATGAAGGTTGTTTGTAGAGAGTTGTGAGGAAAAAAATTCTTTTCGTTGAAACTTTTCACTGTGTATACTCACGATTTTGCTCTCAATCTAGACGTCACTCTCAATTGGAGAACTGGTAACGGAGAGTAAAGAAATGGTTCCACTGTTTTTGCCACACTCAATTTGTTTCTGCTGGCTTGACGTAACCTATAAAAAGTAATATGTTTTTCATTTCTGTACCGCGACTAATTCATGTTTGACATACTAGCTTGCTGCGCACACCTAAGGCGAAGCAAGTTATGGTAGCCCTCTTTGTATTCATGGTTTTGAACAATGTGGTGCCGACGCACTATTTTATAAAACCATCATGAGTGTGTTTTCGGAATACTCTTTTGTTTCAAAATGGTTGTTTCAGATAAAAATGTCGGAGTGACTTTTTCTCAGACCATGGGCAGCATTCTTGTTGTTTTGCTCTAATAATCTTATCTTACGCTCCCCACCACAGTGCTATAGTATTGCATTTGACTTTCATAACTTTTATTGTATACTCCTGCAATAAAAAGTCTCTTTTAAGGCTAGGATCTTTAAGACGATCGTTGGGCAAATTCTATTCTACAACATTAAACCTGTCAACTTTGTTCTTTAGGATAAACTCTGCACTTCTGTACACGATCGGCATAACCCCAAAAGACAAAAATACTGATTTGATAACATTTATCATTCATGAAAAATTTAGTGGACAGAGAAAAATACCCTTCAAGTAAAGGCGCGACTGCGTTGCTTTAGAATTTGGTTTTTACACATGGTAAGAAGAAAAGTATACCACCTTCGATGTACGTCATAAAACGTGGAAATATCAGTTCAACTCGTTTTAAACTATTTTGTCTTCGATTCTTTCTAAATTAAATAGTTTCCTCACTTGATTCTACAAATGAAGCCTTCGGGCTTCCCAAAAGTTGCGACCGCTTTCACCAAATATTCATGAATCCAATTTTAATAATGCCTGTACCAGTTCTTTTATCCAGTTTAGACGATTGTAAGAGAGCCTCAATCCAAATTCATCCTACAGGTTGAAACGTTTTTATTTGACACTTAGATTTCGAGTGTGTGCTTTATTTAAAAAGTCTTCAGTGGAGAAATATGATCATCTACTTAGGAAAAAATGGGGTTGTACAAATTCTTCTTCCTCAAAAAAAAAAAATTATACCTAACACCTCAATGTAATCCAAAACTTGAGTAGGTTAAGCTTTTGAAACGTTAAATGATTAAACGATTTGACAAGTTTACTACATGTAAAGACTCCAAACACTCTTGAGATGTGAGATTTTTTGAGACTTTTTCACCGACGCCGGTTTTATGTCGAATCTCTAAGACTTGCGGCCTGTCAATGTGAAGTCTTCGGTGGAAAAAGTTATAAGGTTCCCAAAGTATGGGAAATGTTTAAAGACATGCTCTTAACCTCCCCGTTGATAACAAGGTTGGAATAAACAGCCTCACAAGACTCACCTTCGAGGATAAAAGGATAATTCCCAGCCACTCTTATCTTATTCTTAACTTCTGCAAGCAAAAAAATATTAAGGACAACTCGAATGAAAAATGAAGTGGAGGTCGCATGTCAAAGTCCCTCTCAGATTTCTCTTATGCGGTTATGTCTAAACAGAGAGAACTTCCAACCCCGAAGGTTGCAATGCATTAGCGTTCGTCTTGTCCAATCACAACATTCGCTGTTTTGAGATTCGTCAATGTTAGGATGATAGGCGACGACATCAAATCATCTTACTAAATCAGCTGGGCTTCTCAGAGAGCCGATTAAGTGGCTTTCATGTACACGGTATTTTAAAAGCCATCTTATTTGAAACTCATTGTATTCGACTAGAAGGTGCAGGCATATAAATACATTCCAGGCCCCTAAATAAAGAATATCTATCTCTATGTCAGGAAAAAGCAATATATAACCGGAAAAATGAAAGATAATACCAGTACTGAGTAAGTCGCAGAACGTATTATAAAATTTTCTAACGTTGTGTTTTACAGACAGGAAGAATTACCGTTGACTTCTACCCCATCGCATTCACTTTTCAGTAGCGCACATTTTCTCATATGTCATTTATCCTCTCTAGCTTTAGCCATTGCAATACAATTTTCCGCATGGCTCATTTTATTTCTCCAATGGAAGTTTATTTAGACACGATTTATTTTGTTTTCAGCATTTCGAAATATTGGACGCCATTATTGTTTTGGTTCATGCGTCATCCCTGTGTCAATATTTGTGTCGTACATGTAAACGCGGTATGAAATTGACAACTCGTTCCAGAATGAAACTCGTACCGGTATGATGTAAACACCCCCTAAATAATGTGGTACAAAAACCGCCATACTGGAACGCAAGTTGCCCACTGGGACATCTAAAACAAAGAAAATTTAGATTGACTTGCTTTGTTTTAGATGTCCCATTGCGCAATTTTGCATTATAGTATGGCGGTTTTTGTACAATGTGATCACTATCCTGCGAAGAGTCCATTGGATCACAATTATTTGAGCATTTCATAGACTGGACCAAAGTAAAATTCGCAAATAGATAATAATAATAATAATAATAATAATAATAATAATAATAATAATCATACCAATAATAATAATAATAATAACGATAATGATATTGATAATGGTAATGATAATGATAATGATAATAATATTAATAATTGCGTTCGACATTAGATGAACGCAATTCTAATCTTGCGGACCCTGTGCAAAATGTTTTCGTTTGGTTCGTAAGCTTTTCCAGCGCCATCGTCATATGCGCAAATGATCATGACGATCACGCGCCTCGTGATTGTTTGTTCCTGTGAGATTTGTTTCGATTCTTTCCCTACCCTTTTCCTTTGCTTCCAAAGCGACGGTGTCGAACGAACTTTAATAATCCGAGATTACTAGCAGTATTAATAATAATACCTCCTTAATTTACAGCTTCAGCATTGTACCGGTACTCGATGAGATTCCAATAAGTTCCAGTCCTTGGCTTCACCTCAGACTTCGTTTTAATATCGGGTCCACTCTTCATCATCTCCTTTGAAATCACATATTAGTCGTCATGCTCAATGCCATAAACCGTAATTTCAACTGACCTGGCTATTATTAGAATGCACGAGATTATAGAGAGAAGTCGATTTTGATATCATTTCCGATTAAACGAGCATTTACAAAACTAAACATGAAAAATGCTTTTAGCACATTGAAATTACTTGGGTAACAACTAAAAACAGAGCTTCAACGTAAAAGAGAACTTGAAACAGCGAAATGGGCTAAGTAATAATTTTATTGACCCCGCAGAGTTTTGGCCCAGAGGCCAGAGGCCAAAACCCGAGGGGGCAACCTAGAAGCCCCCACGTAAAAAGGGAAAATATGTAAATTGATATGTAAATTGGTAGATATTGTATAGGGGAATTGCTTAACAGGGCGCGCAAGGTGGTATCGGTATTGTTCCCCGAGTTCGTGAGGTGTTCTGGGTGACTTGAGTCACGAGGCAGAAAGTCACACGGAGCACGACATCGAAGGTCCAGCACAGCGATTGAAGGTGAGTAATTTTCGAATATTTAAATCGATTCCTTTAACTTTGAAAATCAAAGATTACAGTATCTGATAGAAAATCATATTGCCTGCGTCAGAAATCGATTTTTCAGACACAAATCATAAACAGGGGCGACCATTTGTCAGACATAAATGAAATCAGACTGAAGTTACAGGGTCCACAGACTCGGCCACAAACTTCTAGACGCAATCTCAGAAAGCAAAAGCATAGTCTCAGTATCAACATTTTCAAACAGTCGTTGATCATTTTTGCAACAGTTATTCACAGATAATAATAATTACTGATCCGAATATAATAAGCGAGTTGTGTTCCTATTTTATGGTATTTCAAGGTACCGCGGAAAGAAGCTCATGGGTCAAAAAGATGACGACGAAATGTTGCCTTCAAGTAATTGAATGTTCCTGTTCCTGTTTTACTATCATATTTTCAAGGCATTTTCGAAAATTATGTAAATTTCTTTTCAATTGATAGCTTATCGTATCAAATAAACGTTGATGGAAATTAAAAATAAATGCTGTTTGTTGTTACCCATCCTTTGCTTGCATGTTTCACTTTCATTTACCTACATAATTACATATAAAAGGATATGAAGACATCACAATGTGCAGCACATATTAATTGGAAAACACATCCACTGCCACCCTTATTATCTTAGCTATAGGCGGGGGCAGATACAGTGAAAACTACTACTAACTATTTGTTGGGCCATGTGACAGAATCCTTTTTATCATGCAAATTGTTTTCTAGAACGTGCGAGTCATCCTGCATATCTACTGTTAAATTTGAATTAGTCAATTCCTTTCGTGGAAGAAAAATAGGTCTCTAAAAGCCTTACTGTTTTGACATAAGACACGCATTTTAATGATGTTTTGACATTTCTTTCTCTGTGAATCTCCAACGAGGGCTAACCAGGGAAACATTGAGCAAGTCAATGGTTAAGGCATTTAGATCAAAGTTAACAGTGGGCCATTGCTTAATCAGTGTGGGAATCAGTTTCCTAAGGAGTGAGAACAAAGTAATGCTCACGTTTAATTGCCAAAAATCACTCCTCGTTGCCAAAATCACTTAACAATATTTCAACTATTTTTTCGGCTTTGCCTATCTCTACGTATGCCATGGAGAAAGAATGGAAGTCGATCAAAATTTGAAAGTCGGTCGGCTGTTTGAAATTTTGAACTGGTTGTTTAAAAAACGCCCCATAAATATAAATTTCTTATGGATAGATTATCCAGCAAAAGTTCATTTCTCTTGCGTTGTCAGAAATGTTATAAGTGTGAGCTGAAGTATCAAGATCACAGAACTGAAAAGTATTTAGATCGATATCGATGTTAACAGCGGCCCTTTGCCCTAATGTCGCAGCTTCCTAAGGCAAAGACAACATCAACAACAACTATCGACGTTTGTGTCAAGTATGATCTTAAAAGCCCAGTGCAACAATCTTCAAGCTGTTTCATATGGTGCATGATTCACCATCATCTATAGAACCAATTTAACTAAGGCTTTGAAGAGCCTACCCATTTTATTATGACTCATCTTTCAATTTTCTTCTTCGTGTCAATGGCTTTACAAGCTTTATTTTTTCCTGACGCACGGTTCTTCTGTTGAAATCTCAAAATGCCAGCCCCACCCATTCCAGATACTTGGAACTGGTTACTCTATCAATCCAGCGACAGTACGGGGTGAAACCGGCCATGTTGGTATCCCGAATAAACATGCATGCAAATCTGAACGAACGAACTTATTTTACTACACCCAGCTCCCACGAATTTCTCTATCTCTACCTAAGAGTTTTTCGATTATGCAACAATTCAACCTTTCCTTTATGGGGACCCAAACGGTGCCAAAGAGATATTTACTTTTTTCTTTGCCCGAGGAAGTCAAGAACGAGGAACGGATTGTACCTTTAACGGAGGACCAGTGACTTCATTGGTCTTCATTCTTCCTATCGCGTTGAAGAAATGCAATTGCCTGACTCAAACATCCCCGTAAAACCTTTTCCCTACAGTCTCTATTTCCGTTTTTGGTCTGTCTTACAATTGTAAGAAATTAATTAATTTTCTGATGAAGAACGAGAAAAAAGTGGGTGAATCGGTCACTTAAAAGTTCACTTAATTAAAATTGCAATTTACAGTCTTCATAAATGACACATTAACCATTTTTAGGCCTAATTATTTTCTAAAACCGGAGGAAGATGTAAAAGAAAATATAAGATCTATTTTCTTTGGCCTCCCACTGGTCTACATATATTTTCAAGGTGATTATCTCAATATTTATGAACACCCACCATCTTTTTTTGAACACTTGGAAAGCTCTTAAACGGAACGGATTGCATAAAAGATCTGATCCGTGAAAATCAGAAAAATTCCAACCAAACTTTTAAAATCGGTGTACTAATTTCGTCCACAATACTGATATTAGATTCGAGGTTTGCCCTGATAAACTAGTCTGTGTTGGAAATTTAATTGATAAATAGTGTCTATTTAACATTACAAGTTCAACACTTAAGCAACAGCAGTTTTCATTCACATAATTTTACCCAAAATATTTAAATGATAATATTATTTAGTGAATTAACGTTTCTATCCCTTTTAAATAAGTATACAATTTTCTTCCTGTCAAGCAATGGTGATACGCGAACTAAATTAACATTTTTAAGCTGCAAAATCAATCTGTTATTCTCTTCGTAGTGGCTGTTATTAAGCAAAAGCAAAAAATCTTTAAAAAGATATCCTACCTCGCAAAAAAATGTGCCAGTCAACAGTTTTTCCCTGAGAAATATTTGATTTCAGGAAGGGAACAAGTCATTTTTTCTCGTAATATTCATGGTCGAGCGAATTGCAAAATGAAGTCAATGATTTACCGAGACAAACCGGAACAGGTGCAAAGAAAACAAAGAGGTCCTAAGGTGAGACCTCAGAGGTATCAGCGGAAAGTCGTATCGATTTTTTTTTTCGGCATTGGTCGCCGCACATGTTTATGAGATTCTCCTAAGTATTATATTGTTTGAACAAATTATTTGAATTATTAATCACTTTCATGAAAGTGATTTTGTGGTCACAAAACACTCTTGATCTGTATGTAGATAACACAAACTGTGGCAACTTCATTAAAAATCCACGGATTTATGATCCAAGCTCAGCGGCGTAGAGTGTTTATTTTTGTTTCATGGCTCTTCGCCCTGAGTAATATCTCGTCTTCAATTAACATTAATGGACAAATCTCATGTCGCGAGAGAATGCAAGCCGACCTTAACTATATCTATCCAGCCGGTTCAGATTGATTGGAACGGACTGAATGAATCGAATTGAAGTTAGAAACTTGCTTGACTTTGATACTGAAAAGCTGCATTTGGTTCAACAACTATATATACGCTAAATATTCCAATAGTAAGAAAAAAAATTCAGCAGCTTAAAGATCGCAAAGGGACTTTTTAACTGCTTTACACTTGATGTTGTCGTTCTTGTCGTTTCAGTATTCTTTATCTTTGCCTTCTTGTCCACAGAATAACAAACTAAGCGATTGATTTCGTTGCGGGTAAAGAAGCCTTTTTGAAGCACACTAGGTGGGTAAATAAGCAATGAAAAAAGACTCCAAAAATATTAACGTCAAATTTCAACAAAGAGAGATATGAGGCAAAGAAAGCGACGGATGCACTTAGCACTAAAACACGAAGACGCACTATGAAAGGCGTTGTGCCTTCGGCACATGCAAATGATTTATAAATCAACATCAATCAACTTTAGACGCACCCTGCCAGCAGAGCCTTTCTTAACTCGACGAGAAAGAAAGGACTCTGCAGAAACCGTGCTAAGTCTTTATTGAGTATGCGTGGAGCCAGTTTCAAACGTAGGCCAAGTCTCGATCGCACTCCTAGACGCCATATTGATTTTCGTCCTGAAGGCTCGATTTTAACCTTCACCTTGTCAAAAATGATGCGCTCGCTGCCTAAACCGGTTTGATCGGAATGACTAGCCCAGAAACTTGGGCTGCGGAGAGTTAGGGCCGATCTTACACGGTACCATTTTTTGTCGCATGCGACAAGCTCACAGGCCTACGACATGACATACGATTGCCGCAGCTTTTAAAACATGTTTTAAAATGCTGCGCCATTTTTTCTGACGTACACAACTACCGTAAATCATGTCGTGAGCCTGTAGTAAGCCGCTGTTGCATGCGACAAAAATCGTACCGTGTACATCGGCCCTTAAAATACTTAAAATGACGAGAGGCTCTGCTCGTAGAGTGCCGTGGACGCAACCGAGCTCTGTGATAATTTGTGCAACAAAAAAGCCCCTTGTGGCAAAGTGTCCGTAATATGTCATAAAATGTTATCTGTCGTTTTTTTAAATACCCAGTCCCTTTTTCTTAAGATAAAAATATATTTTTGGGCTTCCGCCTCTGTGTTGCTGTTTGGTGATCACCGGCTAGGATAATTAATCAGTCGTATTTGAATGAATGACAA
>NC_090872.1:35007396-35014896 GCF_036669935.1 Montipora foliosa
ACTACGGGAGCTGATGGGATCCTGGTTGCTCTTATTGACCTTCACATTGGATTACAATTGCCCTTGATTATAAAAAGACATTTATAAAAAGACATTTTCAACGGTCGAGCGACTTTTGTTTGCGAAGTATATGATATAAAACTAAAAAGCGCTTTCTGGTTAGTATTTTTTTCGTTATTTAATTGTTATTTCCACGAATAATATCAAAGTCATCAAACAACTGAGCGATTAACGCCAGTGTGTTACGGATGTCTTAGTTTGATAAGGCTTATCAAGCCTACAAATTCAGCAGCTGGAAAGTTTTTTCCTGTATCATGATACTAACTACTCCCTGTTTTACTCGGGATTAATTGAAAATTACGTCCATTGAGCGCTTCTTAACCCTGGTATGAAATGGATGTGGAGATGATAAGCCATAGGATGGCCACCGTGAATGGGTGTCTGTTTAGAACCATTTTAAAAATAGGTCTTACTTACCCTAAATCCAAATTTAACCCACCAGGACACCTATATTTGCTTTTTGAGACAAAATATCTGACACATTTCGAAAAGAGCGCTTATACTTTTGAACAAGTTTCACCATTTGTCATGAAGAGGTACTGTTAGTCTTTTGTCTTTAACCGATATAATTCACCCCTCAAAGCCAATAATTAAGTTCCTGATTATTCTTTTCTAATTCCTGAACTCGCCCGTCATTAATGTGCAAATCAACACCAGCCAAGGTCAAAATGAAGAAGAATGACCATCGAGCAACCCACAGTGTGGGCAAAATGAGTAACTATTATAATAGACTGTGCTTGCTCGTTAGCATGCGGTCAGTCAGGCGTCTTGCGTCCGGTACACCGGTGTTATCAGAGATCGCAGCATATTTTGTTTTTTATCATTAGAAAAAGGCCAGTTTACTTTCTGAGTGAAAAAAATTCTCTCAACACTAAAGCAAGGTAGAATCATCCTGCCCTAATTATAATCCATACCCTAAATAATCAACATGAGTCGACGTAGAATTATTACAATCGCTTTGAATAAATTAAATAATATTTGAATATTTAACTCTATATCTGATTTGCCAAAATTATCACACAAACGTGCTCAAAGCCATATTTTGTGTTTGTCTCTCAGATTATTAACCAGTAAATAATGTCAGCAAAATCGGAAATGCAGTTTCATCTTTATTTCACATTATTTTATCTCCAAAAAATAATTTACTCCAGCATAAGAGAACACGGGTGTATGCTCTTTAAGGATTGCAAAATCTGTCAAGAGAGGTAATAATCATAGCTACTCCTTACCCATTTGTCGTTTACATCAGATGCATATTCAGGAAATCCAGAATCAAATCAGGATGTTAAGCACTTAAAGAACCGCAACTTCGCTTTCGTAATATCTTTGTTTTGATCACATATAATTTAAGATCTTTTGATTAATTCACAGTTTATATATTTTAGCATTGTTTTTAAGTGTTTAAAACATAATATTGTGGGAAATTGTGCTTTGTAGAGCGATAAAGTTTGCTTTACAGGTGGATATTTTGAAACTAACCATCAAAAATTTAGGTTGTGAGTCAGCGGTCTCGCTCTAACTTTCAATAATAAAATTTCGACGAGCCTACTGCTCTCTGAACAATCAACATGAGACGTAGATTATGAACCGACATTTATGGGCCTAATATACCCACCATGAATGAGAAATTTGAATTTCTTTGAAAGCGATCATGCTTCTATTCTGCTACATCAGTGGGGGTTCCACACTTTTTTAGTTACGTTAGACCAATGGCTTCTGAAAGTGATACGGTCGCTAGGAGAAGGGATGCTTCAACCCTTCTTTTCATCAGCGATCAATTGTCTCCCGAATGGAAGGTGTCCACAACAGCCGACCAAAGAGTCTATTTCTCAAAGTGAGTAAATTTCGCAGTCACTGTTTGGTATTTTGTCGCCAGATTTCTTACATGCTTTGGAAGCGCAGTGTTTACAATTCTTATTGTATCCAGAGGTTTGCACAATTCTTACGCTCATAATTTTGCATCCCGGTATTGCATTAAAAAAAAAATTCTTCTTACAGAATTGGCTTTTTAGAATTCATTTCGATTTTTCCTTGTATTTACAATCTTAATTCATGACGTATCGTGTGATACAGACGGTGTGTTTTGAACACCTGATCAAGTTAGTTTCCGCCTTAGCAGTTTTTACGCGGTTCTTCACCGTATTTCATATGCAAGAATCACTTTTGCCGCGGATTTACTGTCGCTTATCTAAGCTGCCCATTCAATGAACAAATACAGTTTGCACACCTGGGTTTGTTAGCAGACACACTTCATTGGACCAATGCAAAAAAACCATGTCGATGATTTTAATGCAATGTGTATTTACACCCTGCAAAATATTGACATGTGCTAGCTCTGTCATTATCTTACATATTCAGCAAGCGAACGAGGTCAACGCATTGGTTTCCGCCGCCAGAGCTGTGGATGAGCAAATTAGGTCTTCCATACGCTTGGGAAGCGGCACTGGATGGCCAAAACAAGACATACTACATCAAGTAAGCAATCAAGTGCAAAAATTATCTATATTTATGCATGAAATGTCGTCAAGTAAACTAAATCCGATACACCTTTGTTCTAGATGAAACTCGGCACTCATGGCTAAAATCGCCGTTTAAGGGCTGCAGGTGTATCGTTGTAAACAATATATACATTGAGGTTTTTAGAGATGTATTATCGATAGAGGGATATTGCTTTCCCGCAAAGAAGAATACTAATACGCAATTTAGATTTCGTTAGCTTGTTAAAAATGCGGAATCTTAAATTAAGCTCGTTTCGGAAAGTGAAAATTGCTGTCCGCTTCACCATAGTTTCACAGTATACTCTGGATTGGGGAACGTACATATCTGTAGTGGGTGCTAAAGCTATTAGAAAATACGGACATGGACGAGATCTCGAAATAAGCATTCTGGCCTTCTGTTATTCAATTTCAATCACAACAGATTTCGTGGATAAAATAGGATTACAATCATCATGCTGTTTCAGGAGACCTCGAAGTCTCTCAGTAATTAATTACTGCAATCATGGTAAAAAATTTTTGCCTATACACTATACAGCAGTAGTTGGTTAAATGTGAAATGGTTTTCAATACCTTGATCGATATTTTTTATCATACGCGCTAAGATCAATTAATAATTGAATAAAATCAATTAAAATCAGTTAAGCGCAAACGACGTTTCTTATGATTGGGTGCTGTCTGCCGATATTGTCAAGTTATACATTCTGTTCTGTTCGTCCCCATTAACCCTTTCACTGCCATAAATGCCATTGACACTTGAAGATCTTACTCTGTCTAACCCCAGACGATTTTACTCGTCAATGGCGAAGCCCTAAGCGGTGAAAGGGGTTAAACAAGACTCTGGATTTTATGTTATCTTCGGTAGATTAGTGTAGCACACAAATTTCCAACCCATGGTTGTTTGCGAAAAGACACGATCTTTACCTGCTGTGACTGATTTGTTTTCCATTATGAAACTGGGGGCGAGTTGTTTCTGAGGAAATTATTAGTATTGGGGTTCAGGGATGGCGCAGTTGTGTGATCATTCGCCTCCCACCAATGTCCCCGGGTTCGATTACCAGACTCGGCGTCATATGTGGGTTGTGTTTGTTGGTCCTCTACTTTGCAGTGAGAGGTTTTTTCCCGGATACTCCGTTTTTCCCGTCTCGTCAAAACCAACATTTGATTTGATTTGTGTTAATTGTTGATTTTAGTTTACAGTGTCCCCAATTAGTGCTCCAGCACTGGAACGACCAGACACTTAACAAAGTTCCTTTCCTTTCCATTACAGAAACGATAGAAAAATACAGATGAAAAAAGATCAATGTAGATATTCCAGTACGTATTAATTGGTTAACTTATTAGATCTTTTCCTTCCTTTGTCGAATAAGTCATGTCACTAGGACGACAACCAGAGAGGATCCCAGATCAGAAGCAGATCAAGTAGACCATGATTTTCCAATGGTAAGTCTAATTTGAACACTTGAAACGCCTTGCACTAGTTATGTAGCCCCTTACCCACGGATACGTTACCTTTTCCCTCTAGATCCTTTTGCACGATGTGGTCGGTATTGTAACTTTCATAAAATGTCAAATTTTGCCAGATGGTGATCCAAGCCATGCTAAAAATATTGTTAATAGAATTAATGTTTCACGGCAAGATTTGCCGAAACATGGGAACGTACTGCTTTAAATTGGTCTGGTGTATAATGACTGCTTTTCTTCTGATCATGAGCGAAGTAGACAGCATGAGCGAAGTAGAAAAGCAGTAGGTCGGAGTTATTAGCCCAAAGCTTGAAATATTTCTGAGCTACTCACCAACTTTTACGGAATGTTTCTTGTAAATCTATAACTTCACTGTCGTAAGCATCAGTCTTACATCTTTTGTTTTACTCCACTCAGATTCCTTCACAAACCAGATGGATTGAAGTTATTAGAGATGCAAATATAGGTATGGAAAAAAGACTTCAAGAAACGGAAAATGCATTTCTGCTCTCACTGCAGCCTGGGTAGCAACAGTTGCCGTGGATTTTCGATGTTTTGGCCACCTTCCTTCCCCTCTCCCCCTCCTCTCTTTTCTGTTTCACCCCACTGTTCGGGAGGCCAGAACATCGAAGTTCTTTCATGTTCCCCCCTCCCCGGCCCGGAAACGCCAAGAGTCTCCTCTACGGGGTAGTTGTGTCTCTGGCCGAATTCGTAATCCGAGGGGCTCATCAGTGTTCTGCACCTGAAACGAGCTATCGGGTTTTCTTCGGGTTTTCTCCAAGTCATCATCGAGAACTCCATCTTTCAGTACTACTGGATCTATTTCATGATTTTAATTCAAAGTGATACATGTACATTAATATGTGGCGTTCTTTGACCCCGCTGCACACGGGTGATCCCGGCCTCGCCCTCTCTTTTTTACAGCCTTACTTGCAACTGCTTAAAAGGAGCTTATCTAACTGCGATAATCTTTCCAACTCACATTTCATCAAGGTCTGTTAACCCTTCGTTCCAACCATTCACAATTAGATTATGTACTTTATTTCTTACAGGGTTCGGATTTGTCGCAGGCAGTGAAAAACCAGTCGTAATACGCTCTGTCATACCAAGTAAGGAATTAGTGATAACATGAACAATTTAGATGCACCGCTGACATGATTACGGGCGGGAAGAGTGTAAGTCGGTGGAGACAATTGAAAGATTCTGGTGTGTTATTTCTGTTCTTTTATGCTTTACGGATTATAACAGAAACTAGCATTTTGAAGGTGGAACTTAAAGATAGGAAAATAAAATAAAAGCAAATACAGTGAGAAAAAACCAAGCATAAGTAATTGTCTCCAGAATGATCAATCCACGGCCACGATAATTGCATTTGAAAAGAGAAAGAGGGAAAGAATTGGAAATTAAACGAACTAAGGGCGCTTTCCTTTTTTCAGAACTGGCCGGCCAGACCCGTCAGTTTGCAAGGAAAATGCAACAAATTGAGGGAACAGCTGCATGATAATCCCTCGTATTCTTCTGGAGAGTATATATCATCCTCGAAGTGTGTTAATTTGAAAGCGTTGTAGAGTTAGTCCATCCAAATGCCCGGTCTGACCGGTCAGTTCTGTTAGATAGAAAGCGTCCTAAGAGAGGCAAATTCAGGCTCACAAGGCAATCATTCCTGACATATGTTCAAAGGCTCCGATAAATTCATCCAATCATATTAGGCAACTATCCGATGACAGTTTCAACCTGTGCAAAGATTTCAGTATTTTCTCATGTAACCGTGAATATGCAGACTCTTAGTACATCTAAGTAAAAGTGTGTAAGAAAACCTATGCCAAAGTTTAACGTGGAGTATGTTAATTCTATACTCTGAATAACAACTGGGGCAGGTTGACAGTCAGACATGGTCTGTTGCTACGCTGGTTTGAAAAATAGTAGCTAATCTACAAAAAAATCTCACTTCTGATATCACCACACTCAGGCTGTGTCACTGTTGGATCCAATCGCTTGTACAACTCTTTGATTGCGTCAATTATTGTGCCAAGCATCCGAACAACTTGTCATTGATTGCTTTGCCGGTTGGTGCATGCATGGTTGTCATTGTATCAAGCTGGCGTCGATTGCTTTGCCGGTTGGTGCATGCATGGTTGTCATTGTATCAAGCTGGCGTTTCGTTTGTCCGATGTAAACGTTTTCAAAATCATTGCATGTTATGAAGTAAAGAGTGAGTTAGTTGTTCCCTCGGTACATGATCTTTAGGTTTGGTAAAAATGTCACTAATAGAGTCAAGATAGATTATTTGCGCATTTTCAACATTGTTGCCACACACGATTCTCCGCTGCATGAGCTCACGAACCCTCAGATTTACGGCAGGACGGCAAAACTAGTAACCTAGTTTTTGCGTCCAAAATAGTCATGGAAAGAAACCCATTGGTTTCAACTGAATACCTCTGGAGGAAGGATGTCGGGTAGCTATTAAGCTTTAAGGCGTTGGTAACTTGATGGATGTCGCTCCTTAGCCTTAGAATCATTCGAAGGCAGAAGACACCCAAGATCACTCGGCACTCGTGAGCATAATTCTAGTTTCTAGTGAGTTTCGGAGTCTGAGAATTATAACCATATAGTACAAAACCATCGTGAGAGGCCACTAAGTTGCGAACTTTTAAAGTGATATATGATATCATTCTTAGACTGAACAAGAGTTGCAACCGTTTTTCTCATGGTTGACGTTTCTAGTACTTAACGGAAAGGGAAGTTTTAAACACCAGGAATACTAATAACGAAAAGAAGAACATAAGAAAACTAGACACTAATGAAAGAAAACACGATGGGCTTTTTTAATTTGAGTAAAAGAATTGACCCTTGACCAAAGTCTTACTGTTAACTTGCAGATGGACCGTCCCATGAAAAGCTTTTTGCCAATGATCAGATCCTAAAGGTCAACGGGAAAGATGTGCGGGATTTTCCCCAAGCTGACGTCATTAACCTCATTAAGTATAGTGGTTGAAGCTTGATGCATAGTTAAATTTTTAATGGGCGAGTTCATACGAGAGTCCAAATAGGTCATAAGTGCGACAGAAACTCAAGTCAACTTGAGACTCACTTGAGCCCTTTATATAATTATCTCCTCTAGTACGCATTTAAGGGGGATAAAACTAGACTTGAGCCCGTACTTCGGCTTTTCTGAGAATACCTCGTTTCTAACGTTACAAAGTGAGATACTTGAACTAAAATAAGTCCCGTTTACATTAAAGTAGAACTAGGGCATACTTAAAACCTACTTACGACCCTAGTATGAACCCGCCTAGTGTCTCAGTAACTTTCAATCAAAACATCAGCAGAGGTGTGCTGCTCTGTTACTGTTTGAACTGCCAACACTTCTACACACGATCTAGATCATGGAGGCCCACCCCGCGTTCACACAGAATAAAACCTATTAAGTAAAGCTGTGATCCTCGCAGTTAGCTCTGAAGCCACTGACGTTGGGAGCTGC
>NC_090872.1:35019896-35024896 GCF_036669935.1 Montipora foliosa
TAATAGATATAGATAATCGTCGCATACCTTGCTTTGTATACTGTCCTCGCTGGCCTGGTGTCCGCTTATTATCATTATTTGCATTTAATTATTGCCCTTGCAGCCAAGGAGGCATCATTGTACAAAGACATGTATTACATATCTGGTATACCAGTAAAAAATCTCGATTTGTCAGAACTATCGGCGCGCATGGAGTAAATGGGTAATGATGACGTTTTCTCACCAAATGCCCGCAAGTAAGTCTTGGGTACTAATGACGTTGAGCAGAGAACGGCTGAGAGCGTAGCACATGGGAACATAACGTCACAACCAAAGATGTATCGGTAATCGGAAATCTTCATTTTCGGGTTTCAACATTATTGTTGAGAAAATCTTGTCATCTGTCACGGAGTGTCACACGTTACATGCCGTGCAATCTAGCGTTGGGGCAGCTATTTGAAAAGTAAGAGAAAGCTTTCGTCCGCCTTTGTCTTAAGTCCGTTTTTTCACAAAGTGTCGTAAAGTGACCAAATTATCCCACCACAAGGATAATCCTTTGGTTTGATTAAGAGTCGAAGGACGATTTCATTTGGGAAAAAAATTGTCAATTGACGAATATTGTGCAAGCACGGACGAATTTTTTTCAGGAAACGACTTGTCAGACACAAATCACTGTTGAGAGATTGAAAGACTCGGTCTACAACCAGCAAGTATTGTTAAAAAACGATTGAAGATAAACATTAGTGATTCTTGAAGTATTTACAAGGCAAACGATCGGTGTTCTTTACAAACATTAACATATTTAAGGCTCGCGACAGTATTCTGTCCTGAAGAGGTTGTTGTTTAGAAAGAACCAATCTTGAATACGACTTTGGATTAAAAAAAAATGGCCACAAGTTATTAAAATATTTTTGCTGAATTTTTGAGACCGCCAGTTTCAGTTCTTTCAAAGTGTTAGTAAACTGGGCCCATTTTCCATCAGTAGGGCTAACACTTACATGGTTTATATGGGATAGAAATCTAGCACTTCACATTACACTCTATTCAGTTAACTCTGTTTAAAATATAAGTGCTTCACGGCTAACGTTTGTATAAACGTAACCTTTCCTTGTAGCAGGAAACTATGTCTGATTTAACGATCTTGTTGTCATTATGGAAGCACCACGAAATTGAAATGGATTTTGAGGCCTACCCAATTTGAAGTAATTCTCTACTGCGGGAATCGTTGATGACTGTTTTAGACCCTACTATTTGCACACTCACAGATTTACACCAATCGAAACTGCAGCTCCTTCAATTGCTTGTGCAAGTTAAACATAGCGTAAGTATCAAACTCTTTTTATGATTGGAAGTGAAACTTCTTGCGTCTAGCCGATCTTGAGACTGTACCTGCAAGGATAACCGAAGGATGTACGCTAATGAACTTAGGCTCACTGTACCGAGGACGAGCATAATGTGAAAAAATATCTGATCGAGAAGAGCGTTATTTGGGCTTGTGGATAACACTCTCCGAGACTGATCTTTGTAAGTCATCAGAAAATGGTAATCACTGATTTAAATTATTCGTTAAAATATGAGCGGAGCTATAAAATAAGCAAAAAACTAATAATTGACACGCTGCTTGTTTCAAATTAAAAAGTTTAAGGTCTGTTTTTTTTTTTTTTAACGAAGTCCAATTGAGACCCAAGTTTTCAAAGTTCTTTCTACCTCCAGGCCTCGGTTGTTCTGAGGGTGGCCAGCAATATCCAATATATTTAACAATTATTCCATAAGGGCGCGTTGGAAATGAGATGGTAAATAGCCAACGAGGCGCGTAGCGCCGAGTTGGCTATAACCAGTCTCACATCCAACAAGCGCGAATGGAATAATTGTTTTATTAAATTCCTTAAACTCCAAAAGTTTGGAAGTACGAAATACGAGCGAAAAAAGAGAGAAAATCCTAGCGAAATCGAAAAAAGTTGATGACGATGCGATGTTGTGTAATACCTCGTGGTCAGACAGACGCAGGCTCATCACAAAAACATTTCTTACCTTTCCGCGTATCTCTAAGCTTCGAAAGTGATCCAAACTTTCCACAAAAACGTTTTTCTTTTGCTTTATACCGAAAGAAATTTCGCTTTCTGGCGTAAACGTTTTTAGTTTAGCAACGCTAAGCGCAATCATTTACCATATAAGGTCAAACTAAGGTATATGAGCTGATAACCGAGATTGAGTGAACCAATCAGAGCACGAGAATTGCATTATCCGAGGTTGAGAATTTAATAAAGATTATTATCCAACGGAAAAGTGCCACCAAAGCCAGTTGAGTGATGTATATATTGGATAAATCAGCCCAATCCACCCTTCAAACCACTGGGGCCATAACTAATGGTGAGCTGCTTCGTGTAAGTAAATCATTTTTTTCTTTGCTCTTGCCTTCTCGACGTTGTTTTGACCATGAAATCCTTGAAATGAACAGATTGGCCGTAATGAGAATTGCTTGGAACGTGGTTTTGTCAAGCATACAATCCGTTTTACAACCTCTTCGCCCCAAAGGGGTTCCGATGGAAGAGTAAATCGTCTGGCGTTAGACTGAGTTAAATCTGCAAGTGCCCCTCTAGGGATGAAAAGGCTTAATAGCCCCCAAAAGTTTGCCTGATGCCAATCGTCCGATAATTTTTGTTCTACAGGAAGATTAATGTGGTTATCCAATTAAAAATAGATAAAGTGACCGTTTTTGCGTTGACTAACCGGAAGCACGCGTGGGGTCTCAGACTACTGAATGAGGACATTATTTTGCATGAATGATAACAATGGTTGCTGCTTTTTTATCTCCTTATTCTGGCTGTCAATAGCTTTATGCCCAAGGATCATTTTGAACTTCTATCACAGGACCCCAATGCATTTGAATACTTGTACTCTCAGGTAAGTCAAAAGAAGTCAAGAGATATTAAAATATACTAAAGACGTTAAAAACCGTAGCGTTTTTGGTTTCACCCCTTTCCATGATTCTCGTATCTTTTGCTTTTAATTTGTGGATAATCGAAGCGTAGGAACGCGTTTTTGTGGTCAATACCCACATTGACAGTCAGAGTCTCTTAGATGTATGAAGGGGGTAGTTTCTAAAGAAACTGTGATGCTGCGTCGGTGGGGAAGTAGTAAACAGAAATTTGGTTTTATCAACGGAGTTGATAATGTAAATTGGCCACCGTACAAAGATTCTAAAAGCTGACTTTTCGAGCGTTAGCCCTTCGTTAGAGCGAATCGAGGAATTGGGGGTTACGTGTAGTTTTTATAGTAGAGTAGGAGTTACGCTATTGGTGGTAACATGGCAACGTGAAAAATAGGAATTTATTAGTTAAATGAAAAGCGTTCGTTAATACCGTGAGGATTAAGGGTGTCGATATGGAAGATGAATTTTTGTTCCAGATTCTTGCGGCTTTCCGTCGTACCTAGATGTAGTGAAAGGCCGCAGATAGCCATGTGTCTTTTTGGAGTGGTCAGGGAGATTAAAATGACGAGCGACTAGCTTAGATGCATCCTTGTCATTCTTCTCAACATCGCGAAGGTGTTCGCGGAATCGGTCGCCTGGTCGTCTACCTGTCTCGCCAATGTATAATTTATTGCATAACGTACAGGTTATGCAATAAATGACATTTGCGGAGGTACATGTGAAACGATCGGTGATCTTAACATATCGCTAGTGTTAAGAATGAAAAGACAATTTTGCATCGTGAGCGCGCACATTTGAAAATGCCGGGTTGCTCGCTAGTTTTGAGCGCGCTTTTAACTAAAAAGTTGCCTACGTTTTTGTCGCGTTTGAATGAAATAAGTAGATGTAGACATTCTTCGTTATTAGTCGGCCTTAAACAAGAACATTCCATATGAAAACGAGGGTTATCGTAGATCTGTCGTTCCCGAAGGCCCCAGCGATCAAACAAAGCTCTCGTACCTGGAGAACGAAAGCAATGTGCGCAGGTAACTAAGTGAAAAGGAACGGATCAGGAGTGAAAGCAGAAAGCAAAAGAAAGAGTTTTGAGACAAAAAAAGAAGAAGAACATGCAAATCTCAAAAACAGGCATTTGAGAAAAGTACAGAAGAAAACCCACTCATCTAAGTAATCTCGTGAACGTATCAAAGAATTAAACAGAGACGCATTTATCACTAAGAAGGAACGAGAAAAAAGTTGATGACAAAACTAAGAGAACAAAAATGCGGCACAAAATAGAAATTTTTCAGAGTACATGTTGTAAGTCAAATCCGGTCTCAGGTCAAATCCGTTTTTATATAGGTTACATAACCATTGATGATCTTCATACCTATATAGGCTGAATATGCACTCTACCTAGTTTAACCCAGCTATCATCTCCCAAGAAAGGTTTGGAAACACTTACATCCTTCCAGCTCTGTGTTACGCATAATGCATGTCACCACATCTTCTTAAATGTCACATGCACTTCTTACCATCTAATCAGTGCATGTCTGTATTCCTGCACTTATCCATTAAATCTCGCCATTATAACATAGTTACGGAACAAAGAACTGTATTATGCATTTACCGGTACTGGACCTCGGACCCCCAAGGTCTATAGTCCTGTGTCTAGAACACCACTTTACAACGACTAACATGTTTAACACAACCATTTTTTCGTTATTTCCTACGCTTGTGGATCTGAATCTGAATCTGAATCTCTTAATCTCTTGTATGTTACTGGGTCTTGGAATTCCTCGGTATAGCGTTCCGATAACACCATAACTTTTAAGTTTAAAGATGACATAATTATGTTTTTGGCAATTAGGTCACCAACAGAGTTGTAGAGGGTTTCTATGGCATGGACCTAAAATATGACTTGGCAATCAAACTTGCCGCTCTTCAAATTCAACAAAAGACTCTAGAAGCATCCACCGGTCGTCAAGTAAAACCTTCTGTGAGGCAGGTAAAAAGAAAGTTTGGAGGACTCGAAAAGTTTGCTCCGTCGGAACTTCTGCACATCATGAGAGAAAAGGAACTGCGAAAAGCATTAGATCAGCAGATAAAGGAC
>NC_090872.1:35029896-35042396 GCF_036669935.1 Montipora foliosa
AGGAACGTTTTGCCGTTTTTGCCTCAAAACTGCCCAAAGTTAATTGGTTGCGGCTAAACTGTTGAATTATCACCACTGATGCATTCTGTCGCTCTATTTCCAGACCATTCAGTTAATTTGTACCCTTATGGACTGTGTTGATATGATCGCACTAATCACTGGCTATTACAAAGCCCATGTGGACAACACAAGCGAATCACCACTGCCCGTTGAAAATGAAGAGAAGTGGTCCTTTTCCTTCCGACGAGATCCCCGAAAAGGCGACGGTTTGTGAAAAAAAGATTTCTTCTCATAACTACACTCTTTTTTAGTAAGAACCCTTTTTGTAAGAACATTCAGGCTGAGATTAACCAAAATGTCAAGAACATAGTAAGAACATACCCAAGCTCAGGGGCGGATCTAGCAGGGGGGTGCAAAGGAAGATAAAAATATGTAGTCGTACAGGACAATTAACTCATATTCTTAGGAACCTTTTTTAACGTTAACAATTTGGTTTTCTTATTGCATGATACAGTTTGTAGTCGAACGTAGTATACCACACAACTTTAAGAACATGTCAAGAACGTTTTCCACCTAAAGAAGAAAAATGACCTTCCACATCAGCCCCAAAGTAGACGTTCTTGAAAAAAAACGAACGAGTGTACGTGATCCTTTTTTCCACAGCATAAAATAGTAGTCAGAAGTTGTTAACTGTTCCTTTAAGAAAATTTGAGAGGTGATCCTTGCATATATCTGGATAATTTGTTTCTTGTAAACACCTGAAAAATTCAGGTGCTTCAACGGAATATGGGTGCATGTGAATGACATAACTGTCGTGATATATTTGTAGTGCAGCTTACTGCGGTTTATGGACGAAATAGAAAATTGATCCGATCCTTGCGCTCATCTGGACAATTTAAGCAATTGTCTCTCGTTGACACCTGAAACATTCAGGTTGCTTCAACGGGCTTCGAAGCCAAGACCTCTGCCCTGCCGGTGCAATGCTCTACCAAGCCACTCAGTGGGGACCAGGTCAATTTGTTGGGCTCATATGTTCCCGTGAAGGAAAGTTCGGGTTCAAATCCCGTTGAAACCACCCTGATTTTATTAGGTTTCTATAGGAGAAAATTGCTTAAATTGTCTAAATAAATGCGAGAATCACTTCTTCGTTTCGTCTATAACCCGCACTTCAAGTATACATTTATTTCATTTAAGAAAATTGTCGTCAATTAATAATAAAGTAGATTCTGTTTACTTGATATATTGGGTCAACATTATCGTAAATTGGCAATTTTTATCGCAAAGATAAGAACAAGAGGGCTTCCGTTTGAAAAGTGATAGGATAGATCAACACTCTGTGGCCTCTTCAAACGAATCACACCACTGTTTTTTGGCTTTGTTTTCACAGCACCAGACTTTTACTCTATGCATCAAGTCATCCCTGACGTTTGGTCATACCCATCTCTTTTTAAAAGTTCAACCTCTAAGAAGAAAGCTCAACTTGAAACCCCGAATCCTAAAAATCGACACAAGGATGTCTTTATTGATTTGTCAAGGGCCCCTCCAAGATTTGAAGAAACTGTAATTTCCGAGGAATCCAAAGAAGAAACTGCGGAAGATGTGCTATACAACGATATTGATGGAGAAACGCGTGAAGTTCGCGAGCAGCAGTTCGATTCACGAATGCTTGTGACGACACAAGGTAATACCGATGTCAGTGAAGAAGCCTCGTCGACAGACCTCGATGGGGACGGTGTTAGTAGTGAAATGCCAACTGCTGATACGAAGGGAAAGAAAACCCTAAGCAAGAGGGATGACTTAATTTCAGTTAAAAAGCCAGTGAATCGAGATGCGTCAGTGGAAAGCTCTCAAGAAGACGAAATCGGAATAGACAATGTTCTTGATAAGCGACGAGATTTGTATGCAGCGCTAGTGCCTTCAGAGGAGATCTGGCAATGTGAAGAAATGGTTGTTGTAGTCATTAACAAAAATGTACACGAGGAGGCTATCAGAGACGAGGAAACATCCAATATAAAGTTATGTGATGAAAGCGATAGTGATATAAAATCGTCAGGGCATTCGGAAGAACCCGAGGATCTACAGAATGATGATGTCGATGGTCAAGAAGATATCGCTTTTGTGCCTGAAAGTCTTAATCACAAGTCATCCATCAACGAGTCCAGGCAATCACAACATGCCAAAGAAGATGAAATCACTGAATACGATGTTTACAGTGATGCGTCCCGGCTTTCTAATGTTAGGCATAGCTCCACATATTTTGACAGTAAAGGGGATTTTCCAGAAGATGCAAGTGTATGTGATGATACCAAGCAGGCACGTTCAGATGAGCGACATGATCTTCATCTTGATGAAAAAGATCCAGCCATCGATACAGATCGTTCTGACATGCAAAGCCCAGTGTTTGGCTCCAGTGATAGGATTAACAAGAAAAACTTCAACCAAAGCATTATGAATATAATCCCGGATAATGTAGATGCTGTAACAGTTTCAGACGTTTGTGACGACCTACAAAGCATATCATATATTCCAGAGTTGTGTGAAGACCTAGCTGATAGAGATTCTCCCCTAGGTAGTGATCAATCTGATGAGTTACGGCCGCTAAGTATTTCAGAACTGGATCACGATCCGGACCAACATTCATCCGATTCATCTACTCCAGAGTTGTATGGACACCTTGATGATCTTGATTCTCACGCAAAAAGCAAACCCCCCGACGAGGAGCTTCAGCTGGGTTACTCAAGCTTGGTTGATGCTCTTCCTTCACTTGACGACTCTGAGAATTCAAATGACAGTGTTGACGGTGACATGTTTTCTTTGGAGTCTGTTGACAGCAGTGTCGACACAAATGAAGGGTCACACGTGTCAGACGAGGACGAACCTTTGTGGTCAACCTTTCCCGAGTTCTTGCAGCCAAGTAGACGCTTGTCTCATTCTGATACCGATAAAGACGTTTTCGTACTTGCTGAGGATGTAGGTGAGTCCGAAACTGATCAAGAGGTGTTACTGTTAAATGCGAAGGATAATTGCTTTAACAATGAACTAAATCTTGTCAACTGGGAGGAGCCTTGTGACTTTGTTCTTGTCCAGGATGGGGTTTTCCCTGCCAAAGACTTAGGGGAATTATCTACGACTTCTTCGGAAAGTCTTCGATTTACTCATGAAGTAAACGCTGAATTTACACAAGAAGACGAAATGATAAGTGACGATGATGATTGTCATTGTCTTAGAGAGAAGATGATAGGAGATGATCGGAAAGAAGAAGAAGTGAAGGATGATAAGAATGGTGTGCCCCAGTGTTTCTATTCTTCTAGCTATTTACATGGCTTGTCATTGGATACTCGATTAAGTTTGAACAGGATATCAAAAGAGGGTAAAACAGCAACATCAATGTCAAAGGAAAACGCTGTCACGGTTGCGTCTTATCCGCTTAACAATGGCTTTAGCTATAAAGAAACTTTACAGATAACAGAAACTGAAGGAAATGAGCGGCCACCTGGCGAGCTGTCCCAATCAAATCGCATGTGTGGTGGATCTAGTCCTTTAACTGTTGTTTTGACAGAACATTCTTTGGAAAAAGAAAGGATAATTTTGGAACAGTTTCAATCCTTGAGCGATCCCAGCTGTGAAATTGAGGCTTCATGGAAGGATCTAGATAAAAGCTACTCTCCTACAGATTGGATCATACCAACACCACCAACTCCAACTCCTGAACTACGCGAGAATGATATTCGAATCGTTTCCCCACCTCCCAATTGTCAAGCATCTATCGAGAACGAATTTGATGAAGAGTTAAAGTGCTGGATCATTCCAGCTCCCCCCTCCGTGGCCGACAACATTCGGTCCTTTTCAGAGATCAAAATTGTCTCTCCCCCACCGCCTCTAAAGCTCAGCGACAATAAAATAGAACACCCATTGGACGATTTTGATGAGATAGGGTTTCTTTCTTTCATTGACGATCATATACTCGTTCATAACGATGGCTTGATGTCAAAACAAAGTTCCAACTTAAATGTTACTGTGGAAAAGAAAATTCAGGCTGAAAATATATCAAAGGATGGTTCATACCCCTCTAAAGAGACAGCCTTAAAAAACAAACAGACCCACATCCCACACAGACGTGATGGTTTGAATATGAACGAAGCGAATGTTGAACAGGCTAGTCTAAAACAAGGTATCGAGACCAATGTTGTTATACACGATTCCTTTGAAAGCTCAGGGAATTCGAGCAACAGAACAGACCAACATGATGAAGCCACCGTGGATGATTGTTCACACAGTAAAGACTTTAATTCTACAGATTTGTGCCAATTTGACTCTAACAACAATGAAAACGTCACCTCAAGTCACACTTTTGGAAACATTCCATGCAATAAATATGCTTTGCCAGAACAGTCCCTTTTGAAACAGAAACCACCCGTTCCTCCAAAGCCATGGTTTATGTGCACAATAAAAAATGAAGACAGAACAAAGACAGAATGTTCTATTTCGAGTGACAATGTTAAAACAGCCAACACGCCTGTGAGAAGGAGTAGCTCTAAAACTAAAAGCGTTTCGTTAAAAACGAAAGAGCAAGAAAGCAGCTTTAAAGTGAATTTTAATAGCGTATTCGACACGGAGTCTTTACACAGCCAGCTAGTAAAAATACCACCAAAGCCTACTAAAGAGAATACTTGGGAGCAGAAAACATCTATAAGTTTATTAGGATTTCACCAAGAGTTGCCTCGCGAAAACAAAGAACAATGGCAAACTTCATCTCAACTGCTGCAGCCTCCATGGACTTTAGCGGAGGAATCTCAAGCAAAGACTCGCTACGATATAGGAAGATTAGGAAGAAGTTTATCGTTTACCCACAGATCGCCTTACGTTCCAGTGCCATATTTAGACGCTCACTCGTCGATTCAAAGTTTAGATGCAACGCATTCCCTACTGGGCAATGATCATAAGGCCGACCGCTATTCCCAAAGAGGTTATATCGAGTCTTTGGAATCACTAAGGGTCGGTTGGGTGTCACCTTCCGTGACAAGCTACCCTGTGAATGGATTGTCCTCAAGTGTTGCTGTTGATAGCAGCTGCAATGAGAGTTTTCATGAAAAATTACATTCAAAAGGCAACTCTCCCTTAAGGGAGAGTTCAACGTGTCCTGGGGATTTACATGGATTCCTGTGTAGAAATCTACTGAATGATGACACCAATCGCGTCCCTCAAGAGATATCTAAAGCCTCAAATTGTCGGGTTCATACTGATTCTTTGCCTTTTAGGACGAACTTTGATTTTGCATTTGTGAACCATGAGGATGTTTCTCAAATTGAATCAGCTTCCCCAACCTCACCTCGCCTCTCCGAGAGTTCCCCGCCGCCATTGCCTCCTACTTCACCGCCTAAATCATTCCCTAGCATTGACGACGATGAATTCGACTTTTGTGAGACAAATTCTTGATAGTGCTCATAATTGTACATCCATCGAACACCATAAACAATCTAGCTTCTCAATTTCACGTTCTGCAAAAGACTTGAAAGGCAGGCGATCTTCAGCATCGTTTTGTCACTAACAAGGAAATTCAAATGATCATGGCAGACTTTCTGATAAAACGTCACGTGTCACCTAGCGATGTCTCGTATTTTTATCTCAGTTTTGAAACAAAACGTCTCAGGTTCTGTTTTGGTACACCTCATTCCTTTGGTAAGTCAACAATACAATGTTTGTTTTACGGTATGGTATTGTGGGCAGCCATCTGGGTAATAAAGAATTTACTGACGTTTGTGAACAATGTTTGTTAAAAGTGAGCGAGTTGAAACAAGACTAGAAGCACACTTGATCAACGGCGAAATGAAAGTGGAACTCCAAGGTGAAATGAAGAACTGGCCAGGTTTCTGGCTTGTGATTTAATAATTTCTCAGCGAGTTTCAAACAGGGATTGGCTCGTGTAATTGAAACCTTAAAAGCCTCTGTAGATCTTCTGGAGAAGCTGGTGGTGTCTTGCGCAAACGTCAGCACAATACTCAGCGAATGTTCGGAGCAAAACGTGATTCCCATGCATGGTTATTGAGATTGTGGAACATTATAGATAGTGATGGCAAACACTGTGAAAACTGCAATCATGCCAGATAACCCAGATGCAGAATCTCTTAAGGGGAGCACTTAATATTCTTTTGCAATGCTAATTACAACATTTGTACTAGCAACTGTCCCAGTTATAACCCAAAGGGAGGAGTGTAGTGAAGTAAACATCTTTGAGCGCACAGTGTTGTTTCACGAGACCAATGGCTGGCCTTGTGTCGCGGTCAGATATATTCAAAAACACAGCATAATGAAAAGCACATCTTAAGCTAGATCAACACCCTTTCTGTTCGTTAAAAGGTGTTCCCTTGACACACCTCAAAACCATCAAAATTGCATCAAAATCGAACATTTTTGTTTCTAATGGGTGAGCGACCTTTCATTTAACCACATGGAAATTAGAACCTAGAAAATACGATGAAAAAGTTCAATCAACGGATAACATTGTTTTTCTTTTAAACGATTAAGGGGGTAGTTAGTAAAACTTATTAACCGGATATCAAGCCAAGAAAAATGCTCGAAATACCAATATCCCGTGATTTGGTTTTAGGTGCGGCTGCAAATCATAACCTTTTTCTACAGTCACGCGTGCCACCCTGGAAGTCAATAGTCCAATTCTGTGCATGCCATGCTATAATACAAAGTTGACTAAAGTATCGAAATTATTCCGAGTTGAAGTCCTGGTTTATTGCGATCTACTCATTGAGGAGAGGCAACGTGTAATATGATGAGCCCTGCTGGCTGTTGGCATCGCACCATCCAATTGGATGAAAAAATTTTGCCCAAGTTCCGAGATGACGTGTAGCAGCGTGAAATCTATTCTAGCCAGGTTACCGACATCTCGATTCGAGAAATCAGGCCCAAAAACTTTTCCTTAAGTTGAACAGTAGCGATGACTGAACGTACCTTTGGATTTCTTTTTTCATGCCAACAAATAATCGGATTCGAAATTATACTCTGTTTTAAAAAACTAAACGACAGGATATTACTGCTTTTACTAAGAATAAAGAGCTGTATTAATCAATGGTGATCCGGGGATACTAGGAAAAACCGAGTGTCCTTACTCAGAGTCGAGCCATCGACTCTGCGATCACTACTAGTTCGGATTCTCCACCACGGAACTATAGGAAATTCAAACGAGTTAGACCATTAAACTAGATCAGAGGGGTAATTATCTCGTCATACTGCTAGGTTTGAAATTGCTTTTACTTTTTATTTACACTTACCAATGTTCTTAACTGACTAGAACATCTGGCAAAGATAAGGAAGAAAGGAAGCGCAAATGGCTGTGTAACTCAGATCATGCAAGATCAGCGCACATTTTAACTTACACGTTCGCTCAGAACGTGTTGGTGTTACCTAAAGAACATGCATTTTCTAATAGTTACTTACGCTGGGTACACCTTGCAATTAGTGTGTTTTTCGGCTGAAATAGTTTCTTAATTAACAGTTTCATTGTCCTCTGTCTCTGAATTATCAATTAATATTTCGACACCTGCCAAATTCAAAGTGTCATCACACGCAGGCTTTTCTAAATTATTATTATTATTGTTATTGGCATCATCACATTCGTCACAGCTTTTATCTTGATTTAGCAAAATCGTGTCTGCTTCATCGTGGTCGTCTTGCCAATTTTCATCCTGGTCGTTCACAGCCTCCGTTGTGTGGTTGCAATTTAGCTGGTCACCGTAGAAACGTATGTCCTCGTCGAGAACATCCATTCCCCTCTCAATAGATTCTTCAGTTGTATTCTCAGCAGTGGGATCGTTTTCTTTATCATCACATTCACTACCATTGCCTTGACAACTGGTATCTTCATTTTGCAAGTTACTCTCTGTGTTATGACATTCCTTGTCAATGCCATCAGATGAGGTACCCAGGTCTTGCGAGACCTTTTCTGGGGCATCACATCCATCAGGATTGCCGTGACTAGTGCCTTCCAGGCCTTCTACATAACTGCATACCTCATATTTCATATGGGAGGTTGTCTCTTGGCCAAAAGAGATGCCTGCCTCACTGCATTCCTCTGTGTTGCCACTGACGTTTCTGTCCTCTTGCAGTACTTCTTGCAGATCTTTTCCTTCTTCATTACACTTCACGTCGTTTGAAGGGCAATTTTCAGCCTGATAGTGCAAATTATCTTCGCAGGTTTCGCATTCTTCTTCTTGTTCTAGCCTGTCTGCATTTTGGTCGTGGAAAACCTTTTCTACATCATCGGATTCTTCAGAGCGGCTTTGGATTCCTGTCTCCTCATTAAGCAAATTCGCATCTGTATCGTTAAATTCTTCATTTTCTTCAGAGTACTTTGTGTCGGTGGTTTCTGGATTCATGCATTCCTCCCCGTTGTCGTCCTGTTCTTTTAAAGATTTATCGTCATCTACTTTCGCAGTAAAATCTTCCCTTTCAGTGTCATACAAGTTTGTAGCCTCTTGCCTCAAAGCCGTTTCTCCATAATCCTCGTAGTTTCGAAGGCAAGCTGTTTCCTGGTCGTGCAAAGCCTCCCCTTCATCAACATATATTGCAGAATTTCTTTGGAAAGTTGAAACCTGCTCATCCAAAGTCTCTCTGTCATCATTGCATTCCTCATTGAAATTGTACACGTCTGAATCCTGAACGTTAAAAGCCATTTTTGCAAAACCACACGCTTCTTCCTTGTTATCGGAATTTGTATCCTGGCTTTGCAAAGATTTTTCTTCATCGTCCTTTGTGTCAGTATCTTCTTCATCGTTTTCCAAATCCTCTTCATGCGAACGGAAACCCTCTTCGTTTGTGGTATCCTCGGTTGCGTCATGAAAGCCATTGTATTGGTGAACAGAATTCCTGTCACTGTATACTACCTCATCCATGGTGTGGTTGGTAAGGGCACTGCTTTGGTTATCCGCGCTGGGGCTTTTAACGACGCAGGTACACAATCGAACCAGTCTTTCGTTTTGTGGGCAAAGAGGCCTATAATGATCTCCCATCAATACTCCACTGGTATTCTTTATGGTGCGAAACGCCTTTATCTGTCAAAAAAAGGGAATGCAGTTAAAGATCCAATGTGATCCTCTGCGCATAATGATGAAGGTAAAGATGACGTTGACGATTAATTTAATTTAATCCATTTGCAGGGCAGTTGCACGTAACGTGAAAAAGGAATCAACGTCGTAAGAGAAGGCTTAAAAAATGAATGCAACCTATAATAAAAATAAGTACGAGACATCAAATTCTACAGAGCAATAGTGCAGTGGAGAAAGATTAGAAAGGAAAATATAAACCGTTTGAGGTAGTCCCCACATTCAATCACGAAGATGACATGGGGAGTTTTTGAAAGGGAGAAAAATGATAATGGTATTGAGGATGTTTATGTTTAAATTAGTTCACCAGCTACTTTTTATTGTTCGGTGTCTTTTATCAGATGAGATCACTGCATGCTCGGTATCAACCAGTAACAAACATGCATAAATCAACACTGATTATGAGTTGATTACAAAGAAAATGAAGTCTTCTGTATCACGCACTGACCTGTTTTGCGGACAGGCTCATTATACTCTCTGATATTACCCATGTTACATTCTCCGTCAAGGGAGGGGTAGTAAGGGATCCTTGGTAGCTCCAGTATGATGTCATGTCTGTTTAAATCAAGAAACAATCAAATAAAACCCATTTTTATGACAACAATTACGAGAACACCAGGAAACGATAAAACAAACCAAGCAAAAAACACATGACTGACTCTTCCTTCAAAAGAGCTACACGCGCTAAGAGCCCTTCTGTCTAGGCATATAGCCTCTACCATACATCACTCGAACATGTGGTCGTAAAGAAATATCTACTCACTCAAAATCAAAGTTGAGGGAGTGAAGCGTCGAGCCACCAAGTGGATCTTTCGAACAAGCATTGGAAAGATGAGTTAATAGGGCCAGATAGACAGCTTTAGAAAAGCTTAGAACTTCTTCCAATAGCATACGATCTTGAAGATAGAGTCTCTTTTCCTTTTACGAGTGTTAATGTAGTGATATCGACCACACTGTTTTAATTATTCCGTCGCCGCACCAGACTGAGAAAGTCGCTTAATTTAAAGATGTCAGCATGTAAAATCAGTAGTTTTCAAGCCCCGTACTTTAATCGCAAAAATAAAATGTAAAATGCATGTGCTTTCTCGCCACCCACCAATATTTCTAGCTCACTTTCCATTCAAATTTTTGTCAATGTTTCAGCTCTTAAAATCAACCTCAAATATTGATGAGCCATGCACATACACTTATGTGAGAATATTCAGTGTCACAGAGAGTTAACCACTTTTTTTCTGCATTTTGCACTTACTATGACTTTTTTTATTTCCTTTAACATGTAAGGATACCGGTAACTTTCGTAGAAGTTGTCTCAACTTCATCAACCAAATACGGTCTTTTCTAGGCCGGACTACACAATCGAACGATGTCACTTCTCTAAGGCACAGTACCCTTAAAAGTGAATTACCAGTCTTGTCTGGTTTCTAGTAAGACTGTGACTCGTCTCAAGATTAGAATTTCTCTCCTCATCTCCAGATACAAGATTAGCTTAGAATCATTGAAGCGACAAGTTTGGAAACGACGGAAAAGGTGTATGTTACTCCACTATGCATTTAATACATGATAAGTAAAAAAGACAGAGCGAAAGGCAAACATACCTCTGATGAACTCATTTGGATTGATGGTAGATTTGACTTCTAACGAGAAGCAACCCTAAAATGAATATCAGTATATGACTAATACGAAGGATTTTCAGGAATAATTTGAAACATCTGGTTCGTAAAATCAAGTTACAAAATCTGGAAAGCGAACATTTGACCATCAACTAGTGAGCTTCATGGAAAGGAGGAATAAACCAGCTCCGACCGGACCATCCCACACGGTATTTGACCATTGTAATGGCCATTGGTTATTTCTGACTTTGCTAATGGTTGACTTGTTGGCTCTCCCCGCTCAAAAGGTTCTTCCATCTAAGACGTCGATGGCAAGCTATCGTTCTTTGAGTTTTTCGTCCACAAAATGCCATTTCCTATGATTAGTTACCATCCGGGCCCTTTGTCCGAGTTCCGGACAACGGTAGAAACCGATTACTGACAATGACCACGCTCAGGGTGTTGTGCGTTCTAGGGTGATTGTTGACGAGGGAGCTCAGACATTACTAGAAATTTAACATCATTAAAATGAGGAATCAAGCCAACTTTGATAAAGAACTTGAAACAAGTTGTAAAAAGAAAAACAAATCATTGCTATTGTGTCATCTAGTTACCTTGTTTTCATCACGAGAGATCAACTCGATGATAGGCTTTAAGCCCTCGTTATCCTCATCAGAGACCTTTAGAAAGTGAAAATGAACCCTGTCAATCACGCTACCCACCATCAGGTGTAAGGAAGTGAGAAATTTGACTTGCTCTTCTTACACGCCTTTCGTACCCTTAAGTACATTAAATATACTAATGCACAAATCTAAGATGGTGACTCAACAGGAAGTTAGAGTGAGATTTGATTATTTATCAATACCCAACAAAGAGCCTAAATTGCTCTTTCACTGTGGTGTATCTGAAAAAAAGGGCATGACGTAGTAGATCATGCATGAAACCTTGTTCCTAGGGTTTTTTTAATCTCGTACCCAGATCTCCCACGGTCATACGGAAGGGAGATCTGGTAAAGTTCGATTTCGAGCATGCTCAGTGCCAGCGAGGCCCGAAATACGGGCTTTTCTATCACTGCGCATGTTCGTACTCTTTGTTGTGATTTTGGGTGATTTTGCGGAATAAACATGGATTTCGAGAGTATTCTTGAAGAGATTCTTTTGGGTAGAGGACAAGGAAACCTTAAACTTAAGCCCAAACAGAAAGAAGCGCTAGAGGCGACTGTTTTTGAACGGTCGAGATTGTTTAATTGTCGGAGCAACTGCAGAATCACTGAAAGGAGCGCTTAGGCTTAATCAGTAAACGAGTGCTATTTTCTTCACACCATCTCGCGCAAAGTGTGGTTAGCCAAACCGTAAATTGAAAGCTAAAATGTTGAAGAGGGTTTTGGCCTAATCACTGAAACGAACGCTTACGATTAATCAGTAAACGAGTGCTATTTTCTTCACACAATCTCGTGAAAAGTGTAGTTAACCAAACTGTAAATTGAGAGCGAAAATGTTTAAGAGTGCTTAGACCTAATCACTGCAACGAGCGCTATTTTCTTGACACGATCTCGTGAAAAATGTAGTTAATCTAACAGTAAAATTCACAATTGATCACTACTTAATTAGCGAGTCACGCATTAAGAACGAGAAATACTGTTTTGAATAAATTACATACTTCAACTTGAATTTATTACTTGATGCGTACCGCGTAGCCAGCTACGCAGAACTTTATTCGAGTGGCAGGGTACGTGGGGCTTCCGTCGGTACCATTTACACAAATGTCGCAAATTTTTAAAATAATTTTCCTCAAATGT
>NC_090872.1:35047396-35052396 GCF_036669935.1 Montipora foliosa
TTCGCATAAAGGATCGGACTTTGGCTAGATATTGATAATGATCCCTATATTTTGCCAGAGGAAGTTTCGCACAGTTAAGACATGTAATGTCCACTGTCTGAAATAGATATTTATGAATAAAATACAGAGGCGTACGACCATTAACCAGCGTTTCAGTTTACTTAAAACCAAACATAAAAATGATCGCTAAACGAATAAGAGTCAGTGTCCATTCTTGTACTGTTGGCTATCACCGTGACTGATAGCTTTTTTTTAAAATGAAGACTCTAAACATCAGGGCATGAGAGACCGCGATGGGATTCTTCATAGAACATGAGGCAAACACAGTGTAGTGGGAAATCCAAAAAGAAACTCAGTATAATCTTGAGTTGAGTACCAAAATGTGTGTTTTTCACAATAATTTGTGTTCACTTTTACCAACAACACGAAACTAGAGAAAGTGGAAAAAAAATACAAATGATAAAGTAATTGACAGAATGAACTATAACCTCATGGCACACCTTAGTGGAATGCGTAATTTTATGCTTAATTTAACTGCCGAAAGCATACGTCGCGCGAAATTACAATCATAACTAAAACCTTTCGAATGCATGGTGTATTTGGGAATTTTGAATTGATTAGTAAGACTCACAGTGTGCCCATGTAATAAATCTATTCAAAATACCGTGAATGTAACAAAATCGAGATGGCGAAAGTCGTTGAATAACTCACCGAAGTCATTGTCGGTATAGCTCCATGATGAACTGTTTGTCATCGTTTCTGTGTGGCAAAGCGTTTTATGAAGCAACAAATCAAATGCTAAAGTGGTGAAGTCAAGTTGTCTCTCTGCGTGAATTCAGTAGTCGATCCTCTAGTCATTTACTGTCAAAATATCTTGACCTCTCGACGAATTAGCCATAAACTCTTTATGGTGAAGAGATGAGCCTCGTACAGTGTGGCCGTGCGGTGACCTGACAAATTCAACCAATAGGCTTTGCAAAAAACTGAATTTGTATAGACAATACTTGAAGAGTCATTATGAATTTATTATAATCATTCCTTAATATAATGGTTCTTTCGAAGGTCAGGTGCATTCTTTGGCCATTATTCCTAACACGTGCAAATAAATTTTCGCCACTGCAAGAGAGGATGATGAAAAATATTGCAGTCAAATCACATAGAAATCATACCAATATAAATTCCCTCGCCGAAGATAAATTCGATGTTTCGTGCAATATTTATGAGCGAAAACCGTCTCAAAAATGAATGCCAGTCGCAAGAAAAGCGACCTTACTCTCTCACTCCATCTTCCTATGCTGGAGTAATTAAAAAAGTTAGTTTTTCCTTGGATGGAAGGAAACTGCGGGGCTTAAATACTTGTCCAAATAACATTATTCTCGAACAGAAAGTGGCTCTTAAATTGTACTCTTTGAATGACGAGAGAAATTCATTTGCCTTGTTTCAATATTAATCCAACAATATCATTGCGCTAGATACAGTCTTTGAGAAATGAAGTGGTCTGAATTAGTCCAAGCCAGAAGACACAACCTCGCCATTATTGAGTACAGTGGCGTATACCGCAAGCACTGTGTGATAATATTCTCCTACTAGAAGGACAAACGGAAAAAGCTCGGTGTGAGAAAAAATTTCAATTTTTTTGTCTGAAAATGAGGAGAACTTACCTTCTCACCTTAGCACCAAATATTTTGATAGAATCGTGTTTGAGGTTTCGACTGATGTATACGCATTGAGAAAGTTCATCGGATCACCCGCAGTCCCTCTTTGTTAATCGCAGAAATGGCATGCAATTTCAGTCACTGTGCTCTTAAGCGTAATTTTAATTAATTCTCAAGCGAGACAGTCAAGCTAGTCTGTAGATAGAAATCTAAGTATTGTGACCTCCATCATGGCTCAATTTTGTCGACATCGCTAAGATAAAGTAAATTGATCTTTTCTAGCAATATACTAAACCTCCTGTGATTGTCAGCATTTTCAATTCACATCACAATAACTCGAGATCCACTGGGAACTATGGTGACATGACGTGACGGTCATCTGTGAGACGTGTAAGTGGCTATTGACGCTTTCACAGTCTTAAATATCCCCATCAATTCTATCGTAGAGAAGGTAAACTTAATGGATGGTACAGACAAAGTGGCTACACACGTCCAGTGAATACAGATAATTTAAATTTGTAGTCCACGCCATTACCTATGGTGACCAATCATTGCATTTTCTTGTGGACTTGTTCTAGGTTTAACATGATTTATACTATATATTGTCTTAAAATGACATCTGACGCTATTCTTGAAAATAAGATGTACAGAAATATTAAATGTATTGCCACTATTACACATGCTTGTAACCTCTTAAGATCGACTCTTCAGTTTTGTTCAAAAGAGGTTTATTCTAAAGAGCGCCTTTAGCGGAAACGAATGGGTACGTTGTCTAGAACATTAGCGAGCTTACGCAACAGGACGACTGGAAGACTCAGGACGACAGAATGGCGAAAAAGTGTCGCGCGAGACTGTGCATTCTCAATCTTACGTAACATTTTTTCGTCATTCTGCCGTCCTGAGTCTTCCAGCCGTCCTGTTGCGTAAGCTCACTATTGACAAACTAGGTCGGCCCTTTCCATGACAGTGTCACGTGACCTTGTCAATTATAAGAAATTGTCGTGGTACAAAACAGATGCCAGAAATGGAAAGGGCGTGATGAAATTAGTTAGAACGTCAATTTTGAGGCCACTGAAATTTATGTGAGAGATTTTATAGTGCTTTTAATGCTTAAAAAATTTACTGAGCAGCAGCTGCTGGATGGCAAGCTTTGCCATCAAGCATACAAATCTCTTAAATTCTTCAAACCACTCGAAAATCAAGCACTTAAACGTCAGTGGCCTCAAAATTAATATTCTTACTAATATCATCACTCTCTTTCCATTTCTGGCATCTATTTTGTACCACGATCATTTTCAATCATTAACAAGGTCACGACACGGCCATGCAAAGAGCCTATTAATACTGAAAAACATAGCTTCGTTCGGGACATCAAAACATGTTTGCTAAACATGTTTAAAATTTGCTTTCAGCATCTGCTGGGTAAAGAGGCGTCATCTTTAAGGACGGTGCATACTAATTCAAAGGTATTTTTGCGCGGTTTATAAATATACGGAAAATCCTGAAATCCGAAAAAAAAAGGGGTAACCACCCATTTTTTTAAGATAATTAATCAACAATATTTGAAAAAGGCTTTAAAACACAGAGCAATGTATGGCGTTCTTTTCTAAAGCGACACTTATTTAGCTCTGACAAATGCATGGTTACCCCCAGTTTTCTTTTTGGATACTAAGAGCACTTGCTAAGTTCTGCTTTCTCCGCATAGTTTTGAACCGCGCAAAAATATCCCTGTATTAGTAAGCACCACCCATAGGAAACCAGAGTGTCTCGAGATGCGTAGAACGTATGCACAATAACAATAGTAGGCACCGTCCTTAAACAGCTGACGTGGCTCCAGAAATTCGATTTTCCAAGCCTCGAACAGTTGCATTTGTAGAAAACAAGATTGAATTCAAGCTGTAGAATAATGTCGCTATTTAGGTTGTGGAAGTGTAAAAAGCTGGGAACAGATTCATGAGGCATCTCAATCAGTCGGAGCAACCCTAAATATTATGCTCGTCAAATATTATTAATAAACTATACATGTACCAACTGATCGATTAAGTGCAACCAGGCCTCGGTTGTTCAAAAGGTGGATAGCGTTATCTAACCGATAAATCACTATCCAGCGGATAAACATTAGCAAAACCAATTTAGTTATCCAGTGGACAGTGATTTATCCAGTGAATAGCGCTATCCTTCAGTCGGACAACTGGGGCCATGTGGCTAAGATACGAAATTATCTTTGCGGTGAGAATCAGGTACTCGAAATGCGAGTTATAACTGGTACTTTAGTCAAACCTTGAATTCAATATTCTTGAATTTGATTCATAACTAAATGACTAGAGAGCCATAGAATGCTTACCATTAGAAAATTCCCGTTGGGATGACCTTTTCATAATGGTAAGTGATCGCAATTTTCTAAGTTTACCAACCAACTGGACGAAATTGCAATTACCATTATATGTCAATTTGCAAAGCTTGGTTCCCAGGCCTTACTTTCCCTTATCACAAGGTTTCGCGCGATAAAGGGCCTGGAAACGCAAGAATCGGTAAAAAGTACAGGAATTTCCGAAATTCTCTTCTGATCGGACACGCGTTTCAAGTTTGATTGTCTGCCTGTATTCATCTGTTCAAAAATCCGAGATATTTGGTTCATTGCAGAGATGAACTGAAAGCGAGTGTTGCCATGGCAACATCTTATCGGGGGTATTCCAAAATAGAAAACACCATTCTTCATCATTTTGAAAGGTCTTTAAAATAAACAAAATATATTTTTTAACTTTATAGGCACTTTAAGGGAATGGACCGACGTTTCGATTCTTGGAATGAAAGTGTTAAAATGAAATCAAAACAGGTGCAAATTAAAAAAAAAAAAAAAATACTGAAACGGGGTAACGGTCTAGACGGCAGACCCTTTCAAGATCAAGGAATCTCATTCGTTTTCTAGCTTTTATTTACAAACTTCTTGGCTAGCACACAGTTCATCGTTGGATTAGACAAATTCTCTCTCATTATCCCTCTATCACGTCGCCATACTTGTTCTTCTTGGGCGGTGGGCCTAAAGGCAGAGAAACAAGAGGTAAGTCGCGCAAGATGAAGTTAAGGAACAGTCCTGCATTAAGATTGCAGGACAATCTGTTTTCTTTAATTGACTATTTACCCAATGCCATAATGCAATACGCTTACGGTATACAATACAAGTTTATAGGCTGATTTAGCAACACAACGGGAACCTCAGTTGATGACGGGTTAGCGGGCGCATCAGTCTGGATTCTACTCTAATCTGACCTACATGTAACATGGGCAATTTTTTGCGCGCGCCATCGCCAAGTAATACGGAGCTTACGAAACGACGACGCCGAC
>NC_090872.1:35057396-35069896 GCF_036669935.1 Montipora foliosa
CTTGTTCCAGGTTCTGACTGTGGACTCTTTTCGTACTCATGTAAAAGTTTACTAAAATTAAGCGCTATTTCTGTTGACAGCATCGATTTATTGAATTGAACTTTAACCGAATGAAAGCATGTTAAACTGATTGTCATTTGTCGCGGCATTGAAAAAGGGGTTCCCTCAACAATTTTGCGCTCTATAATGGCAACGTGCCCTCGTCCAATTAAGGATTAATTCACTTGTATTTTCAAAGTTTGCGAATTTTGTGAAATCTTTGAAAATACGCGTGAAAATTATCCTTAATTGCCCTCCGGCAAATAAGATTACATAATATACTAATACGGAACAAGTACGGAAAAAAAAGAGTATAAAGATAGTTAATGGTGACTGCACCATCCCTTCTCTAAAGAAGTAAAATGCAAACTACACACACCTTGCAAATCTTCTTGCCGTTCATGATTATTATTTTCCATTTGCCAGTCTCCTCTGCTCGAGCCATGACTTAGAGCCCTTTACGTAAAGAGGAAAGCATTCAAACTTTAATGAGTTTAAACGAACAAAATTAATAGAAACAGGCTTTCTCAAAAAATTGTGCGAAAGCTAACAAGTCTAAGGTTGAATGACTCACAAGCTAGGCCAAAGTTTTGAGGCAGAGGGAACCAAAAAAAAAAGACAATAATAACAATAATAATAATAATAATAATAATAATAATAATAATAATAATGATGATGATGATGATGATGATGATGATGATTCTGTTCTGCATAGCTTTGGCATCTAAAATCCTCTCTCCTGAATGAGAGTAACTATGCGTACAGAATAAGCAACACCATCATCACTCATTTGTTTTACATGGATGATTTGAAAACCTATTCACACTAATATAATATTCATCATCCCATGCGATGACGTATTAGTCATCATATAAACCTGAATAATAAATTATATGCAAAGTTGTTCGGTTCGCAAAGACGGCCACGGATGCGGATCAGGACGATTCTTCTCCAGCACGGCCTGCTGCCGTTTCGTCGGTGGAGTTACAGCAGGCCGTGCTGCCTTTGCAACCACAAGCTCGTCAATAGCCACCGCCACGAGCTCCTGTCATGCAGGAGGTTGCAGGTTTGAAGCCCGGCTGGATCAACATCAACACTCAGGATTTTTAATAAAGTAACTGAGGAGAAATGCTGCCTTTGTATTAAATTTCATCTGCAATTTTTAATGGTTAGATCTTCAAGTCTTCCTGGATAAGGACTATAAACGGTAGGCCTGGCATCTCACAAAAAGTTATGTGAACTATGTTCATAAGTTCCCTGTGGGATGTTAAAGAACCCACACACTACATTGAATTCGAGAGGAGTAGGCGATGGAGACTGCCCTGTCACAAGTGGCTGGCTTGGCGGGAGGTGAATATTTAAAAAGGCTTATGGTGTATGAGGCTACCTAAGCAGAAACATTAGTCAAAAGGACTTTGCTGAGTGCTGGAACATGTAGATGTAGATGATGGAGATTTTGATATCATTCAAACATTTAAACAGGACAAATGCTGGTGGTCAATTTACTTCAGTGTTCTTTCTTTATAATACCGGTAAAAGTCATGCCACATTGTACATTTATATATATAAATACATTTATTGTCTTCAAATTTGAAATGTAACATTTATTTGTTTTTATACTATGTTTGACAGTGTCATGTGCTTGTGAGAAAGATGATAAGTTGACTAAGGTAGCTAGTTGTTTGGCAACAGGCAAAAGGAGCCTGTAGGTTTGCTTGTACGGTTGCTACATGAAGCTCTTTCATTTTAATGCCTTCATTTGTTTGAAAATTTATGTCATACAGAGTCTACACAGTCTACCCTATTAAAGACATGCAACTACCTTCCTTCATCAACAGGTAGTGAACTGGATTCCACATGTCAGGAGGCAAACCTTAGGTAAGCGTTACATGTACCTAGCAGAGTTTCCTTAACATTACCACTTACCTCCTACTGGCTCTTACTTGATCAGCAAGCTTAGAATTTTCTAGCCGCATAATCTTTTCTACACAAGTTGAATGATATGAAGTTATGCCAGCAATGAATCCTACTCCAAATATGCCTACGAAAAAGCACAATATTAGTTTACATACATGTATGACACAAATATTATAGATTTAAGCAAGCCTTACAGCTAATAATAATAATAATAATAATAATAATAATAATAATATCCTCCTGTAGAGGTCCTGCAAAGTTATTTGCAGGTGGCAGCGTTAGTGAATTACACGAAAAAAGAAAAATCCAAGTTGAGAAAGCTTAAGAGAAGTTTTGTAGGGAGCAAAAAGCTAGATGAGGCCAGACAGGTGAACTGGAAGTTCCAACAGGACCCCGGAAGTGTATACGCTTGTTTTGGAAAAATGCTTGAAAAACAACACGAAAACGAGAAGCCAAGTTATGATCGAACTCTGTTGCAAGGGCAACGAGTAATGGCGGCATAAAGACGTACGTTGCTGTCGCCCGCCCATTTTTCTGCCCTATTTTGGCAAATGGCCGTTTATTTTGGTCAATTTCTCAGCAAAAGAAAAACCAGATCTTCAGCTTCCTCCGACGAGTCAAGTCTTTCGCCGGAAATAAAAAAAACCAAGCAGTACTCCTCGCCAACGCACCACGAAGACGAAATAATGACAGCTCTCAGTATGACACAAGATGTTGGTGCAACTCTGCAAGCAATCCTAGCAAAACTGGAAAAGCTTGATTCAATAGAATCAGCCGTGAAGAAGATTGAAGCCAATCTCGAGAACTTAGAGAAACGAACCCAAAGGCTAGAAGATCTCCAAACAACAACGAATAAAGATATTGACGACCTAAAAGAAGGAATCAACTTTACCGGACAACAACTGAAGGAAAAGACAGAAGCTGCGGAGAAAGCGCATCGACTCTACGAAACTCAATTAGCAGAGCTGACGACAAAATGCCAGAAAACTGAGGTTCTGCTAGAGGAGGTCCACACTAAAAATCTTTACTTAGAAGCCTACTCTCGCCGGGAGAATATTAAATTCACCAACATAGTAGAATCGACAGAAATAGGCGGCCGCTCTGATGAAAACACCGAAGAAGTTCTTCGAAATTTTTTGGAACGGGATCTCGGTTACAGGGATGCAAGGAGCGTAGAAATCCAGCGAGTACATCGGATCGGTAAAAGCAAAGATGGAAATCCGCGTCCTATTCTAGCCCGTTTCCTCAGGTACAAAGACTGTGAGCAGATCTTTAAACTTGGTCACCGACTTAAAGGCACTAACTTCCAAATGTTCCGAGACCTTCCCAGGGATATCATTACCCGAAGAAAAGTACAGATGGATGCTTTTAAAGATGCCAGACGAAATGGAGTTGCTGCCTCCTTCAGCCAGTCGCAACCAGACAAACTGTATATTAAAGGTAAATTGTGGCCCGTCGGGCAAAAATTTACTGTCTAACCCACATAAAATAACTTTGTTCAGATTGACCTGCAAATTTCTTCAAAGGTTTCGCAGTTTCTTTTTTTTTTTTATTGCCAATATGCGTTTAACTAATTAGAGGCGGTCGACAGCTTAAATAGTCTAACAGAGCTACAGGCTTTTTCTCTTGTTTACTGTAGCAAGATGCCTAATTTCTCAACCAAAAGTCTTTTAGTAATTTTATTCAATTTGTGTGTGTTTTCGTTGTACTGTCTCCAGGGCATAGCAATCTATCTCATCAACAATAGCTTGAAGGCATGTGGTCATTTAGATATCTTTTATTGTGAAAATGCAAAACCGTCTTTCATCACTCACAATACAACAGATTTGAAAATAGTTTCCCTTAATGTCAGGGGATTGGGAAACAATGCCAAAAGAAAAGAGGTGTTTAACTGGCTGAGAGTAAAAAAGAAATCTATTTATATGCTGCAAGAGGTCCATTGTTCTCAAGAAACTACTGATAAATGGACTTGTGAGTGGGGATATAAAGCGCTCTTCAGCTGCTGCAGCAGCAACAAAGCAGGGGTTGGTATTCTTTTCAACAATAACTTCAATTGTCAGATCCACAAGGTTTTCTTGGATCCGAATGGTCGCTTTTTAATATGTGATATCGTTGCTGATAGCAAGCGTCTGACTGTGGCTAACATCTACGCTCCGAATGAAGACGATCCAAACTTCTTTCAGGATTAATATCCGCTGTTAAGTCTATTCGGATCGATTCAAATTTTCAAGATCTACAGAACACCGACCACGAAAAGGAGCCACTTACAACAAGAATTTTACAAGTCAAAAAAGCAACTACCTTAATATATAAAAAATTGATCAATATCAAGAGCTTAACCCCCGAGTCAAGTCAAAAAAAATGGCTACAGGATTGTGACCTACCAACAAATGACAACATAAATTGGACTGCTGCTTATATTTTAGCTAAACAATGCACAAAGAGCACTAAGCTAATAGAGTTCCAGTTTAAATTCTTACATAGACGCGTATCAACCAATAACTTCTTATTTAGAATAGGTCTAAAGGGCGATGAAAACTGCAGCTTTTGTCACACCTCCTCTGAGTCACTTATTCATCTTTTTTGGACGTGCAGCCACACATCTCACTTTTGGAATAAACTTACTGAATGGCTGATAAACCTAAATGTACTTCCTAGGGATTATGCTTTGACAAATACTACTGCTTTGGGTCTGAGGCCAGATATCTCTCAATTCGCACTTCTTATAAATTATTGCTTTCTCTTAGCACGATATCACATATGGCTCGCTAAGACAAAAGAAGGACATCCAAACCTTACACATTTCATACGCACTTTAAAATCACGATATGAAATAGAAATAAAAAGTGGAGACACAAAGAAATGGAAACCTCTTGCAGGATATATGAGGATCTAATTAATATTAGTATATTTCTTCACCTATCTGTATTTATCTCCTACCTATTAGTTTCTTTCAAATCTCCTGTCAGGTGCATATCTTACATTACCTGTAGTGAACCACATGCCTTACCCTGTTTTTGATGCCTCCATAGTGCAACTTCAAGCTGTAATGATAATTATCTATTTTTCTTCTTTTTTTTTCTTTGCCCTTTGTCGTCACTGCATGTGTTAGTAGTACTGTCTTCACTGTATTTGTTAGTCGTGTAGATTTGTTAGTCGTCGTAATTCAAACACTGTTAAAATTAGAGTAATATCATGTAAATAGAGCTAGTGCTGTAAGTAGTCAGTGTACTGTTCGTAAGCATTGTATTCTCTTGTATTGTTGCAAATAAAAAAAAAAAAAAAAAAAAAAAAAAAAAAGGGCAAGAGGACGAAAGGAGGAAGTTTGAAGATATTGAAGAAGCGAGCGAATTTTGGAGAGAATTATGGGAAGGAACCGGAACTGGAAACGCTGGAATGGAATGGATTGAGGATGTTACAGAGGCAATGAGGGAAGCAGTTCCTGAGATACCCACAGCCGAGTTTAAACTTACGGGGGACAAAGTAGGGCAGATGATCAGAAAGAAGAAGAACTGGAGTGCCCCTGGCCTAGACCTCCTTGCAAATGTCTGGTGGAAAAAGGTAGTTGTCAGGACATGGCTAGAAGTTTTCAAGCAACCGGGTATATGAGAGGGACTTTCCCTTTTTTGGTTTTCTGGAGGGAAAACTAGTTTGCTACCTAAACCAGGGGAATTTACGAAAGACAACCAGCGACGAATTACTTGCCTTATATACATGTAAGTGGTACATGTCGTGCCTCCTTGTGGATCTAATGAGTTATGGCTTCATGCAAGGAGATCAAAGGGGGGCTAAACAGGACTGTTCTGGTACTGTCAACAACCTACTCATTGATTGCATGGTGTGTCAGGATGCACAGAGAGGCCATAAAAATTTGAGCAAGGCGTGGATCGATGTCTCTAAGGCATACAACTCGGCGGATCATCGATGGTTAGTGAAAATGTTCAAGCTTCACAGATTTCCAGAATAGTTTGGAGTCTTAATAGGGAAACTCACTAGGAGTTGGAACGCAAGGATCGTCATGGAAACTTAGTAGGGTTGCGAGAGTTCAGAGATCATCCATTTCAAGAAAGGTCTGCCACAGGGTGATTCCCTTTGTCCAACATTGTTCACCCTGTGCCTCAACCCTATTGCTTGGAGTTTGAGAGCCACAAGCGGTTACAAGCTATCAAAACCAATCTCTTGTAAGGTTACACACCTGTTATACATTGATGATTTGAAGATGTATGCATCATCGGAGAGCAACTTAGAAAGAGTCATGAGAACTGTAAAGGGAGGAATGGACTGTATTGGATTGAAATGGAATGAGAAAAAATGTGCGGTATTGCATGTGAAGAGAGGGTGTGTAAAGCAAACGGAAAATAATTATGAAGATTGATGAGCTGAAGTCGATCAAGAGCCTTGGAGAAGAAAGTACTTACAAGTTTCTGGGTGTACTAGAGAACTCTAAGCAGGAAGATAAGTTGGTTCTTGAGAATGCGTCGAAGGAGTAGTTGTGCAGATTAGCGATTATTTGGTCCAGTCCACTCTCAGGCCACTCTAAGGTAGTTGCAACTATTAAACCAGTATGGGCTACCTGTGTTATCGTATTTAATGTGGACGGAGACGTGGCCACTGGCTAAGATTATGGTCTCTCAACTTACCAGTTCATAGCCGAAATAAATTACTTCGCTTGCACGAGGAAATTTTGCGCTTTGACTGCTCAAGGTGGTGTACATGTTAAATATTCTAACAGTCGGGCATTTAGCTCGCATCAGCCGCTGTGAAAAGTTTCACACGTTATCAACAGAAAAAAGTTGCATATTGTCCCCAGTCCTAGACACGGCACTTACGAGACAAGTTAATAAGGCCAAGGCCAAGTTATGACGTTCGTTGCATCACCATATATTTCCAAAATAGCATCACCAACTTACCCTAGCCCGTAAATGTAGGTACATTTAAATTAAACATTACAAATACTGATCAGTGTTGGATCCTTTTTGATGTTGTCCAAATTAAACTACTTGAATTTTGGAAGTTTCGACTTCCGCCCTCTCCGAGACTGCTGTGTGATCCATTAGACGACAATGTCGGAGAGCATCAGTTTTACTTGAAAAAACGTATCGACAACCAAACGGACATAAAGGTGCACTTTTGCCATTTAAACTGGGCAAACCTTGGTCAATACCCAGAGATTTTTTTCCAAACTCAAGAGCTGAAAGCTGCTGCAGCATTGTATCATAATGACCTCTGTGAATTACACTTAAGGAAGGAGTTGTCAATGCTTCGTCACTTTTTCGAAGAATACTTAAAAATCTCTCAGCACGAATTGGCCTTGTGCGGCAATGTTCGCAAGATTCCTGATTGCAGCATGAAAATTGCAGCTGATACATTTTCCTACAGCAAAGACTAACTTAAAACTGGTACTCTTGCTTGATTTCTGATAATTCCTCGCTTTCCATCATTTTACGAGTGCTTGCATTGGAAAAGGACTTTACTCGCTCGTGAACTCATTCTAAGGGGCTAGAGCCTTCGCATGGCACACTCAAAATCTTTATAGGAAAAGAATCATACCTCTTATTGTGCCAATGTTTTTTGCATGTGTCAATGGCATGATCCAAAACTTCCCCCCCCCCCTTTTTTTTTAATTATTTCCTCTTCCAGCAGGCTGTTATCTTCCCATGGGGAAGGTACATCTTCACTAACACTGATAGACAGTGTCACCCCTGTAAGCTCCTTTGAAAGAGGGGCCCAACAGTGTTCAGTGGGCCCCTGGTGCATAGCAAGTCATAACGAGGACATCTATCTTCAGATTTTTCCACAATTCGCCCGTAATTAATTAAATTTGGAGTAAATTTTGTGCTCCAGTCAGGTCCCGTCACATATGATTGTCACCGCCCCCTTATTTTCGCGTTCCACAATGGGCTTTAGAATTTCTTATAGGTGACTAGCATGTAAAGCGCTTGTACTGCTGTGGAACAAAGAGGCATACCAATAGACAGAAAGTTGACCATTGCGCAGCCAAGAAATTCTCTCCTTTCCCAATTCATCTCTACAGTATATCTCATTTAATGAAATTTGCCCTTTGACTTGAGATGTGAAAGTGCTGGTTGAGACGACGAGCTCCTTTTTTTGACATTAACGGAATACCTTGGTCGGGGAGACAAACTACGTGACCTTCTAAATCAAGACTTCAGTAAAAGGTAGCCTGATGGGACCAGTTTGGCGCCGCTGTAAGGAAAATCATGGTCGGGATAATTGGGCTGATCATTTGTCATAAAAAATTTGCCAATATTAAAATACCGACTAACTGCTGAAGTATACCCACATTTAAGTTATTTTTGTCACCAGCAGACAACGCTACCGTTTCGTCAACAACCATTTCTGAAAGTTCACTGATAAAGTTCACTTGAGCACAAGTGAAATGAAAATCTTTGTGCTCTTTCAAGGAAAGGTCATTTCTTTTCGGTGGAAGTTTTGCTTCAACAAGCCCAGTGTATCTGCTAGCAGCTTTTCTGTTTTTTTGTGGTGGTAGGAGGAGGCGCTCGATAGTTGATTTTGAGATCTTTTTCAGTTCAGGGATTGCCTGGAGGACATGTCGGCGCATCTTTTCTATGCTGACTCCATGACAATATTCGGTATCTTCCCTGCAACGATTATGCGCAGCAGCAGATCTAGAGTGCTGGCCTATAAACTCCTTCACAACAGCTACAATCTCCGGAAAGTTACTTGACACTGAGGGTCTTCCCAAGCTGACACCTATATTATTGATTGAAATTAGGATAAATGCACGAATCTACAGTACACTATCATTTTTGTGCATTTTCAGTACAAAAAGTAAACAGAATGCATTCATTTGGTTACAAACATATACATACATCTTTATTTGATAATGCAGGTTACAGAGAATGGGCAAGACCTAAGTCCTGATGTGGACCTGCCTTACTTTAGTCATTAAACAGATTTTAACATTTAGAATAAAAGGATAAAAATTCACATAGAAGGAATATACAATAAATATACTGTATGAACCATAACACGTCATATATATGTATGTACAGCTGTACATTTGTATAAGCACTTAGTTGACAGTCTGACGGACCTGACGAGCATGGAGACTCCAACGTCGAAAATTTTGAACTTTCAGCTTGAAAATCGTTGGTGTGGAGAACCTCATTATCTATAACAAAGAGTAAAGTATGTTACATAACTTTGTCAAGAGCTATTCAAAACATTAAAGTGAGATACGTTTTATGTCGAAAAAAACAAGCGGCTGTAGAGGAAACAAGATATCTAACCTTGAGTTAATTCTTCTTCTGAACTGTAGTTGAACATCCATGCAGGTGTTGTCCTCCATTTTGAAATTTTTCACTTACAAATGAATTATGTGGGACAGGGTGAAAGGTTAAATTGTCTGATCTTGTGAAAAATACATTTGTTACTGAGATGGTGATAATGTTGATACATGCACAAATCACGCAAGTGAGCATGCAGTGATCTGTTCCCTTTTTTGCAATTGTGGCAAAGCCAGCAAATTGTCACGTGCCGGGGTATCAGGGGTCGGTTGTTCGAGGCCTGGTTAGCGCTAACTGTTGGTTAAGAGGTATCATAACCTATAGGTTTGCTATGGTATTTAACGCCGGTTAGCGCTAACCATGCTTTGAGCTACCCTTCCAAAAGATAATTGACCTATTAAAGCGCGGCCTTAAACATCTTTTGGACGGGGTGCGATTTAGGGAGTACTGTGAAATTTTGCCGCAGTTTAATTTGCTGGGTCACTCAAAAACCACAACAACAACAACAACAAAAATGACAACAGTTCATTTTGTTTTCTAGAGTTGTTATAATATAAATTATACTACATACTTTTAGTTGTTGGAAGGCGGCACCCACGCATGTAGTTGTTGGTATACAAGAACTTTACCAACAGCTACTTCCAAGAAAGGCCTATGTATGAGAATGACAGGGAAATAGCATATTGGGACATTCCCCTGTATGCAGATAACACGCATGTAAAGGCGAATAGGATCGATGCTACCATCGTGGACAAGGAGAACAAGAAAGTATCGGTGAAAGAGATGAGCTGCCTGTGGGTTGAAAACAGGGAGGAGAAAGCTGCCAAAGACAACAAAGTACGGGCCATTATGCTGGGAGCTCAAGCAGAGATACCCTGAACATCGTGTGACACAGTACATTATTGTGGATGTACATTGTACTCGGAGGTTACTCAAGAGATGTCAGGAAGGCATTTAAAGAGCTAGCGGGAGATAAAAGTGACACAATAGCTCTGCAGATACAGAAGTCACCCGTACGAAAATTCTGGGCGAGACGCGGGCGAGATTCGGGCCATAAAAAGTCTCGCTGATGAGCGATACAGAGCCTGACGATAATCAGCCTGACAGGAGCGATAAAAATTGAACGATAAATGAGCGAGAATGGAGCGGGACATTTGTACTACTCTGACATTTGGACGATATTCTGAGCGATAAACGGGCGAGATTCAGGTCCATAAAAAAACAAAAATCACGCTAATGAACGATACATTTTTATGGGCGTGACGTTAGTTTATGGCTTATAATTTCGGGTGTTACGAAAACTAACACCTAAGACCTGGTCTTAGCTTTCGTAGTACGAGAACTACAACCCCGCTCTTAGTTTTCGTGCGAAAACTAAGACCCTTTGTTAATAGCGGTAATTACGTCAAAGAAACCCAGGAAAACTTACCGCTACTCAGAGATTTGGGCACTGTATGTTGTTTCCTCACACGATTAAGTTTAAACAGACACAACGCCATGAGAAGCTTGAATGTTGTACGACCTTGCGCGACAGACAAAAAAGTGGCATTTATTGGCACGGAAACTAAAGATAGGGTCTTTCGGAGAACGAGAAACTCTGTCTGTTAACCCTTTGGTTATAGCAAGAGTCCATGTTTTGGTTGTAACCACTAAAAATGTGATACACGCATTCTCCTGTCCGCACACATCTTCCAGTTTCAAAACAAGTCCACAATTTAGCCGTAAGTCACGCAAACAGTAAACGGATGCCCGTAGATGGTCAATTTTATTATGATGCCTGATAGGGGACTGAATAGTTTTACATGTAAGACATAAGTGATTTTCTGTAAGTTTCTCCGTATTTATCTGACTCACAAGCTTATTTCTCAGCTTATTACAATGAGGATATGAAGTATCATCTGTCAGGGGGTGAGGGTACATCGCGCTATCCTGGTACTTTGACGCGTTATTTATAAGAAACATTGAAATTAGTATAAACAGAAACAAAATAGGCCATAATTGAAACTATGCCTACTTTAATAGTGCCATTATAAATTATAAACTAGAAAATCCCCTGCCTGCCACTCCCCCCACCCCCATAGACAGTACCACTGTTTTTTGTTTGCGTGACTTACGGCGACATTATGGTCTTGTTTTGATACTGGAAGCAAAATAACAAATGTGCATCGACAAAATAATTCTTGTATCACATTTTTAGTGGTTACAACCAAAGGGTTAACAGACTGAGTTTATCCTTATTCGAAAGATACTATCTTTAGTTTCCGTGCCAATAAGTAAGCGAACGATCCTCGACCGAGACCAACTGCAGTTAAAACATGACCCTTGTGATCATTGCGTGGACAGTCATGTAAGACAGAAACATGTTTCAGTTTAAGGTAACTTAAATAAACAGAATGTACCAGCTTTTAGCATAGAACGAAATGCGACTGAAGTCATTCAAAGTGTCCATAATAAGGTAGGCATGTTAGTAGCCAGGTTTCCACAGTGATCTGTGATCAGATAGCGAGGTCGTTTCTAGTTTCTCATTTATTTTAAATCTTCATACATTGTTTAAAATCTATTTCATAAAAGAGAAAATTGTTTCCAGCAATATTAATTAGAGCAAATAAATGCTGTTTTGATCTGGTTGATTACTGTCCTAAATGGGAAGAAAAAGCTCTGCATCTGTGTAGAGATTCAGATGTTTGGTGAAATGCACAGTTACGTTAAACTGAAACGCGCGCCAAAAGCGGTTGCAAATATTTAATTATCGATAGCCAAAACTCAAACATTGCTCTTCCCTATTAAAGGTTTTCCGTCCAGCGACAAGCAATTCCTATCATTAAAAAATTATCCTCCGTTTTGGGCAAGCAGGATAATGCTGTCTTGAGGTAGCTACATGTACATGTAGATTGCTTCTCCTGAACGTGCTAAGCTATTTGAACTTACCTCTGCGGATGCGGGTGGGTATCACGCTAAATGTATCACTTGGAAAAAATATCCAGCCATATACGTATTTTAGCTCAAAATTCAGAGCGGTAAAAAATGGTTTGCTCACCTTTTACCCGGGGACAGACTACACGTACAGAAATGCAGCAAATAATATAATACATTAGAACGACAGCCAGAGTTAAGTAACTGATTTGCATTTTTGAGTACTCCCTGATCTATTTCTACTAATCTTTTCTTATTGAATAACAAGTAGGGAGCACTTATGTATCGAATAACAAGTGAGCAGCCTGAGTTTCGCCGATAATACAGCGTGACAAATGTCTCGTTACTGCGGCGTAAATG
>NC_090872.1:35072396-35074896 GCF_036669935.1 Montipora foliosa
CACGTGACGTTTTTGAGATGCGGATGGCAACCGGAAGTGAGCTGTTTTCCCTTTTATAAACTTGTCTTCAGTTCACACAACCACATTTACATTGCTAAAGTATCTTTTCTCCATTACAGATGATCAGGGTGAGTATAAAAATCTGGGAGACACCACTGTACTGGTACACAAAAATTAATGTTCTCTTCCGGTTGCTGTCGAGTCGTCTCTGACAAAAAACATGCATGCTAAATTCGGTTACATTTTGCATTTACAGATCAATAGGGAGCTTTCAATAAAACTCCCTATTGATCTGTAAATGCAAAATGTAACCGAAATAATAGGGAAGATACATGTATCGTTAATGTCACCTATTGTCGTTGATGTGCCAACCAGTGCCTCACTGGCTGTCGAAACGGAATGTGTCTTTTGTTTCTGTGGTTGCACATTTGAATAACGAAAGCAAAGTTTGTAAACAAATATCTTCCAAATATGTACATGTACAGTAAGCCTATAATAGGGTGTCTAGAAAATGCAGACATATAGAAACACACAGACCTAGAAAATACATGTAACGATTTGGTGTTAGTAACATTACCGTATTAGTTTTGTAACTTTTAATTAAACAGTGACTCTGAGTTACACAACAATGAGCTTCGAGTGAAAGTTGCAAATGCCAGACAAACCTACTACAATAAAATGGCATAGAAGTTGTGCCACGCCAGATACCAAACCACTAAAAAAACACCCTTTCAAAGTGGCCAAAAAAATGTGAAAACGTATTCCTCGTCTAATGCAACGGCACAAAACCCTGAGGAAAGGGTGAAAATAATTATTAAAAACAGTGCATGATAAAAAAGTAAACAGAAAGGGAGACTGACTGACCTAGAATGACCTATTAATTAAAGTCCCCCGCCAAAACTATAAAATACCCTTAACTAGTCCTGTGACACCCAGCGAACCTCCATCGTGCCATCAGAATATCAATTTCTGACTAATAATTATTCATTCAGTCATTCAATCGTCAGAAATTACATTTTTGAAAAGTTATGGTTATGCCAAAAAAAAATTTCAGTTCCATAAGGCAAGCTAGCGGACCTATGAGGAAATAAACTTCCTTCAGCAAAGTATACAAGTGACCACATCGTGAGACAAACGAGAGTACTTTATTATGATTGTACTTCACCCCGATGAATAACAGCAACCTTTTTTATGACATTAAAAGGGAGAAGTTGATATTATTGATGTTATTGTATATAAACCGGTAGGAAATCGTTATTTAGTGCCAATTATGAGTAAAAGAAATTTACGTGTTTTACAGTGCCACTGAATAAATGGAACGTTCGTCTAACGACATTATTACCACAATTTCCCTATGACTATCATGCTAATTATTATCACCCAATACCCAAGATAATATAGCAACAGTGCCCTCGTGTTTTGTCAAAGTTAGAATTCTGTCAGAGCGTGCCATGATTTGCTAAAAGATATTAGTATCACCCAACTAGTGGACTATTAAATGCAAATCCAGTAGTTACGCTACTGGAGGACTTAATTAGTAATAGTCCTTGAGTAGCGAAAAGCGTGATGTTTTTTTTTGTTCTTTGTTCTTTGTTTTGTTTTTCTAGTTTAATAGTTTGAGTTCTTTAAATGAGATTCATAAGCTTTGTGACATGTACATGTAGTTAGCAGTGTAGTTTAGATGTCTTGTTTTCTTGCACTTATATTGTATGGAATATTTTATATCTCAGCTCTGTAAAAAAAAAAAAAGAAAAGCGTGATGTTGTCTTTCGTTTTATTCCCAAATAAATATTTCTTCATCTTGCATTTGCTAACTTTATTATTTCCTTTTCTGTCCGACTAGTTGGGTGATACTAAAACAATTAGATCCTTCGCCCTCAAGGACCACGGCTTCGCCTCATGGGCTAATTGTTAATTATTTCATCAGACTAAATACATGTATAAACCATTTCTAGCGATCTTGCATCACGTTTACAGCTCAGGTTTTGAGGGTCATCAGCATAAATCACAGAGGCAAAAAGACATTATATAATTTTAGTCGTCAGTGAACTGAATTGGTGAGAATTTAGAATGTAACAGTGATTACGAAGGAAACGTTATCTTCTAGGTTTGCGTTTTCTAGGTCTACGTTTCCCAGACACCCCCTATAATTATAATTTATACCTCTGAAATATACGCTGTTTATCCTACATTCCCTTAGTACAGCCTTTTCTTCGTCGGTGAGCTGGAAGAAATTGAACAATACCATGAAAGTCTCGTACACATGAGAAAATCTTGCCAATAATTCTATCTAACTGTTTGTTATGTACTCTAGATGTACCTCAACAACCCTTATTCCCCTCTGTTGAGTATCCGCCATGTTAAAACTGGGATCAGCAAAAACAACGTAATGTAAGGGTCAATAAAATATCCTATAACGTTGAGCTCTCTCCAGGGCTCCATCCCGAACTGACGTCAAGTGCGTGTGTGTAGATTCGAAATGGTTGGTGAAGTGGCTCTC
>NC_090872.1:35079896-35082396 GCF_036669935.1 Montipora foliosa
CAGTTGAGCTATCGACACACAGTTATATTAGTTTATAAATGCCATTAAATTTTAATGGAACAATGAGAGGTAAGTGCCGCTTCTCTGACTCCATTGTTTTCAAACATGAAGCCAATGGTATTTTTGCATAGCTTATTTCTTGAAAATAAAGCTCAAATTGCATAAAAAATTACCAGAGCAATGTTTTTAAGTTCATTTCCAGTCAACCTGCAAAATTTGGGCTAGTTTTTGAGCACTAAAAGTTGGCCAAACATTGTCACTTACTAGGTTTTTGCTTCCAGCCCTTCTATTACAGCAGTTGCAACCCCACACTAATTATTATTTTTTTCCCTCCATTGTGAACAAGTCATGTAAGTCATATATTTAATACTACAGTGACAATATTAAATTATACAGTGTAAGAACCAAGTTTTTCCAAGCTACAGTCTGTAGGCTAAGGCTAGGCTACAGACTGTACTCAGGTTCTTAGAATAAAATAATGAGGTTTTGTCATTGGTGGGTATGGCCTATTTTGGGCCATTTCTGAAGTTTGTACAAAGCTTTGCATGATAAACAGAACAAATCTAAAGCAACATTAAAACAATGGTACTATGTTGCTGCTGGGAAAACATGGTACTGGTAGAGCTTGTTATATTAAATTTGTGTATTCAGTGTTTGACTTAATTTCTCAAAATAAGAATCCATTTCAAAATTGTAGGCTAAAATAGGACTGTCTTAGCCAAAAACGTTCTTACTTGTAAAAGTTCTTATATGTGGGTTCCTGTTTTATTTCTGTACACCGTCATTGCCATCACTGTAGTTGTTGCATAATAATACCTAACATAAGCTTAGCTTACAGGATTAGAGTAACTACAACATTTTTTTCGCTTTGCACCTAAGCTTGGTTTCCTCTGGACAATGCGATTTAAAGATACAATAGTATTATATTGTCTTTTTCCAACCTCTTCAGAAATTCAAGGCAGTTACAACTTGACTACAATGCTATAAAAAGAGCTCATTGCAGTGGTTTAATGGTGACTTGAGTACAACAGCAATGGAGTCTAAAACAAAAGAAGCATATATATATGTTTTGAATCTGGGTTCTCATTGCTCACATAACAGAATATCGTGGACTTTGGTCACCAATTACAGACCACTTATCATGAAATTTCATGCATCATATCCCAGAAGAAATCTCTGCACCCAATGGAAGTGTCAACATTTGGCTGTTTATGTAGGAACACTCAGATCAGACTCAATGTAACTAAATCAAGCGTTCTTTTGCGTTTTAACCCGGGATAATTAAATTCGATGTGAATGTCCATTTCGTTGGCTTCGCTTTTTGTCGGTTATTTTTCTGAAGGATTATGAAAACCTTCCACTACAAGCTTCGTTATTTGTAAACAGAAAAGACACTTCACAAAACGTTACAACGCCCGCACTTTGTATTAATTAAGCTTATAAATTATAGAACATTACTTGCACTTTGATTTATAGGACAAAAGTCCATGGAATTAGCATCAAAATTGTTTTATCCAACGCTTACCTCTTTAGGTGAGTTATTATCAGCAATTCCTTCCAGTGGACAAGCATTTTACATTGTAAAAGAACTAAAATATGATAAGGACTTGCAGTAAACCGAAAATCGAAATAACCGCCATCGATCTGTGGCTGGTGTGAGCCCGCAATTTTTGGTGCTCGCCTACTGCTGACCAGAGCGGCTCAAATCCAAGATGGCTGATCTTCAATGATGTTCGAGGGGATCGTTTAAGGGTTTTTCCCGCTGGTTCAAGAACAAACGCCATACTGAAAAGTGAAGGAAGTCATTCGAAGGTCATCAAATGAAGCTTGCTTTGAGAAAGTTTAAGTTTTAGTAATCTCAGTGAAGTGAGACAGAACATGCGTCACCCATTGCTCCCACTTCACTTCCGTTTCCAAGTTTTGGACGATGGTTTTCTTCAAATTATAACTGGGATAGATGAGCTGACGGTCAGGTTACAATGTTTTCAGACTGGACATGCAACTTAATGTTAACTTCATTTTAAGTTAGTGCATGTAAATAAGTAAACGATCTCTTATAGAACAAACAATTGGTTTATTTGTATTTAATTGATGCATTTTTTGGCTAGACAATGAAGTAATGATCCTTGTATAAACAAGAGCAATAGCACTTTTTTTAGTGATGTTTTGCGTTCCGGTTCTTGTCACTTAACCCGTTGTCATTAAATAAAATTTTAATAAAATGATTCTTTTGTCAGACTATATTGATAAAATCTAATAAGGTATCGTGTAACATAACGCAATTGGGTTTTTGTTTCACTGATTTTTCTATTTATTGGTATAAATGAACTCCTTTACTCCTTTAGATTATTTCTCAGTTTCGACAGTCACAACCTTTAATAATCCTAAAAAGATCCTAATTCTTGAGACAAAAAAGGTACAGGACATTATTTAATTGAGGCATCAACAGGTTCTCCCTAAAGCTTTTGAAGACTCCCAAAAAAGATCCTTTACAAAAATC
>NC_090872.1:35087396-35097396 GCF_036669935.1 Montipora foliosa
ATATTTAAACTAAATACAGCTTGATAATAAAGTTGGGTACTCCACTCAAACCAGCCGCCACCTTCAAATTTTATAACCCCTTACACGTAAATACATGCTACGTTTTCTTTCAGGCTCTTGCAGAACAGCTTGGGGTATCAGTGTTTGAAAAGGGCAATATATTGAAGGTAAAACTACAATTTAAGCTACCTCTATGGTACCTGAATCACAGGTGACTTCTAATTTGCTTACTTTACCTGATACATGTACATGTATACCCAGGTTAGTTTTTTCATGAATAGTCATCTTTAATTATTGATTCCACTTTTTAGAGAAGGTCAAACCTATTTTCATTATATAGTGTAGTGTACTTGGGATTTTGCAAATTCTTTATTTAGTAATAAAGTATTGTATATACTAAGTACACACAATCAGTCATGTAAAGTATATTAATGTAATTATGTACATGATATCATTACACATTTTGTTGCGAAAATTAATTTGCCCGCAAGATACTTTTTTTATTACCGTGCACAGACACCAATATTCTCATAATTCTTGTCAAGTCAATAATTGTACATTCTTTTTAACAACAGTTACGAAATGGAAGGGGATCTCTAATACCTTTGAGCAGGCGGACTCCTGAAAATACAGTAACAAGGTTTGTTTGTTTATCTCTGAGTCAGTAAGTGAGTAAGTAAAGGCTTTATTTAGCAACGGTAGCCCTCTGAATATACATATATAATAAAATTATCATAAAAATCCTAAGAATCTAATGCGTTACTGTTATTATAATAGTTTAAAATACAGACCTAAGAAATGTGTAAAATGCTCAAATAATATACACCTTTCATAAATTTTTTAAAGAAGAATAATCTTGACTAGCTAATACTCACATTGTACACTTGAGCCTAAAAATAAATACGTATACTGTCTTAAATCAAGGACAAAAATGAGCTAAAGATTTCTGTTCTTGAGTAATTATATATTAACAGTTTTTCAATTTTCTTCTAAACAAACTGGTAGAAGCCTTCCTTGTTAAGTCTAATCTATTCCATAGTTGAGCATTTACTGTAACACCGAACATTTTACCACCCTCAGTTTTCCTGTTGAAATTAGGGCAAATCAAATTAAAATTTTCATGTCTGATAGCATGCATTTGGCTATAATTATTTAAATTAAATAATGCTTCAAAAATATATGATGGAACTTGTACAGTTAAGTCAAACTGCATTTGTGAATTTTAATTTCTACATGACTTTTGTATAAGAAGTGAGCCATCACATTTTATTGAAAAGTTCAGCTGACGGTGATGATCTTATGAGTAAGTAATCTAAAATCGCCCGAGCAGCCCTTTTTTGCAATCACAGTACTCTAGTTAGATTTTCTGTACTACAAATAGACCATGCATGTACTGTAGATGCATACATGTATGTCCCCCCCCCAGCATTAAATGCGGCGGTACCCATTTATACAGCTGGGTGGAGAGAGGCCCCATGAGAGTAAAGTGTCTTTCCCAAGAACACAACACAATAGGGCCGTTTATACGAGAGGAAATAAGCCGCGGCTAACTCTGGCTGCGGCTTACGTAAGCCGCGAAAGGAACTATTTATACGAGTATAAACTCCCCGGCCAGGATAAGCCGCGGCTTGAGAAAGCCGTGAACGTAGATTTTGTACCATTTATACGGGGTGTTCGCGGCTTACATAAGCCGCGGCCAGAGTTAGCCGCGGCTTATTTTCTCTCGTATAAACGGCCCCAATGTCCCCGGCCAGGACCCAAACCCGGACCACTCAATCCGCAGTCAAGCGCACTATTAGACCTTGCCATAAGGCCACCACGCCTTCCTAACAGGCTTAACAATAAGTTGTTGATGATAAACTCAGTTTTAATGGACAAAAATAAAATGATTACATTTTGTGGAAAGCTTGCAAAGATGAGTAGCATGATCACCGTACCCATTCCTGTAACATACCTAAAAGTTGTGAAATTGTGTTTATTGGGGTGAAAATCACTTATTTTGGCTTATTTCACACCCAGACTTTCACATCTTTCTAATTGTTCGGAAAATATTAAAGTTTGGTCTGTTAAAACTGAATTTCTGATTTACCCATGACCCCTTGCAGGCGTGGTCTTTCACAGAGATAGTCAATTTTGAGGCAAATAAAAAATAAAAACAGAAAGCTTTAACTACATGGAGGATAGTATCCCCTCATTTAGTTCTATTGACTCCCTAAACGCTGGCTTTCTGCTCCACGTTTTTACTCCACTTTACAATTTGAGGTCAGAGCAGATGTCTCTCTCAATTTCCTGAAAATTGCCCCTGAAAGGAATTGTGGACTTCCCAATAATATCCATAGAGGAAAGGTTACCAAGCCTTGTGAAGCACATGGAAATCATGGCTTAATTCTTTGCGAAGTAGGTTGTGATGTTTACTGGCACTCAAGACTTGGTTCAATATGGCCCAGCATGTTAAAAAAAACGTAGGGACTCAGTCAAAGACTAATATTTCACGACCCTGAAAGCTACGATGACAAAACTGTGGAAATAGCAAGGGGAACTTGTGAGCATTCAGCAAATGCTTGGTTGGAGCCCAGTTATACCTTGGTTGGATCACGAGCAACATTGAAAGAAGTGGTCTTGAAAAATATTATTGCGTAATTGCGGAAAAGAAAAAGCGTAGCGACTGTTTTTAATTTTAGAAGTGATTTCTCCATTCGTAGTGGATCCCTGAAACTAATTTTTCTGTAAGTTAAAGCACAAGGTATGAGCATTTAGTTGAGATGGTTTTGAACCCACAGATATCAATTGAAGACTTGTTTCAAACAATAACCTAGTGAGCGCCAGAATTCCAGCATTAAGGAAACTACGGAATTTTGAATCTTTTTAAAATATAGTTAAATGAAATTTAACATAGTTAACGACTAGGAGCTAGTCTGGTCAGTAGTGTTTTGCAGGCGGTTGTTAGTGTCTTGGCCGTCTGGTAGTATTTACTGCGTGTTATCACTGGTTATTGTCCATTAATCCACATAAGTGTTCTCTCTTATGAAAAATGGTTTTGAAGACTTTCAATTTGAAAATTGTGTTATGAGTTACACTCAAAATTTTCCTATTTTTCTATCCTTTTCCTTTGTTTTCTCAAGAAAAGAAAGTCACTTACCCTTTTTACACCCTGTATGCTAATCAACAAGGATAACCTTCGCATTGAGCAAAAATGTAGCTTTATTGAAGACGTTAAACTGAATGAATCAGGAAACGTTTCTGAGTCACCCCCAATTGGGTATGGTGATTGTGCTACACATCAAAACATACAGTAATGGAACACTATAAAGAGGATCAAAAACTGATGGTCAATTAAACATAGGCCGTTATATTATTACAGGCTTAATGATAGTGCTATTAACATATAACAGCCTTAAGTTTGTTTAACTGACTAACAGTTTCTGATAGTCTTTATAGTGTTCCAATTCGTTTTGCAAGCTTTCCACAAATGTGATCAATATGTTAATTAAAACTGAGGTTATCATCAACAACTTTAAACCAAGTAGTTTTGTGCTTGAAACTTGCTCCATGTCACTTGGTACTGCATGGTGGGCTCTGTTCACCTACAGTGCATCATAGAAGCCAAATGCTTTCCGGTGATTAGTAGAAACTTTGTCTTTTTTTCGTTCAGTGGCATCTTTAATATTCCCAGCTGCCCAATCTTAAACGTTGTCAACAAATTCATCCAAGGATTTTTTCAGCTGTAACAGTTGTAGTTCTTTTAGTTTATGACTTCAGATTTTCAAAAACTCATTAATAATTCATGCACCTAACAGCCTATCAAAACATCGAAAAAACGGGGTTATCTATGATCATTCTGAAAAGCCCAGCAGCAGTTTTGATTTCAGTCTATGGTGATCCATAGATGGGAGAAATTTTGGTTTTATAGGCATGATGTCATCGACCGTCTGTCTGTACTTCCACCCCTTCATGTATGCTAATGTGACCACTGTATCATGCTAGTTTATGGTATACATCTTTGATACTGGACATCCATTTTAAGGTCAATTGACACCTGTCAAATCAAGGTATCCACTGACCAGTGTCACATGACCATATTGTGGGCTCAAGTTTAGTGCTCATTGAGTTCAGCAGTTTTTTTTAAAGTTGACTGCTAAACAAGGAAATCACATTAATTATTAAAGTAGCAACCGGAAACATCAAAAAACGGACAATTCAAAACCTTTTATTTTCACTAACTCTACAGGCAGTAAGAATAAATAACCCGGGAGCTCTACTTTTAGGCTTGGCTAAATCTATATATTATTAATAAAGAAATGTTATTGGTAGAAATCTTTGAAATCTTTTAGCATAAAAAAAATAAAGTATACTGAAAATGCTGTAAGGTTCCCCCCCCTCCCCACCCCTTTCCCAAACAATGTTGATGGAATTATCTCAGTTATTTCTGCAGTGGAGAAGGGGGAGGGTATATTGTAGTCATTGTCTAAAAGGACTAAGCGTGAGAAAGGTCTCAACTACTTTTGTCCACGAGAACTATACTATTATTATTATGCATGCAATGTACATGTATTCCTCGTGATGGATACCTTTTTTTTTTTCAAATTCCCACAGTCCTTACATTCTTGAAGTATGTGAGAGACATTCTTCTGGTAAGTAGTAATTCTCATCATGGAAATTAATAAAAATTGAAAATTCAGTGTTTAGTTCATATACTTTATGAATGTGTGTGTGTGTTGGATAGCCAACGATGATGCTGCTTGAAAAAAGGGTGCAAGTGGATACCTGACCCTTACGCGTAAAAGATCACTAGTTGTAAAAAGGAAGCTATTGTGTAACTCTCATGCACTGTAATTTTGCACTTTTTTTTTTTCTTTATTTACAAAGAGCTTATCAAACAGTTATGAGCCAAAATAATTGGCTCACATCTTGCAAATTAAGGAACCAGCATATTTCAATAATTGAAATATTATTTAGAGACAACAAAATCCTGTTAGTTTCTCAGTGATAAGACTTGTGAAGTAATACAGTGAAGGTCAAAATCTTTAAACATTTAATACTCTTAAAAATGTGGTATTTTCTGCAGTTAATCCAACTCCCAGAAAGGTCTTCCCAAGTTACAATGAAGCCTACCAGAGAAAACTCAAGTTGTTTAGCAAAAGAGTGAGTTTTACTGTATAGACATTATGTTCACATAGAAGGGATGTTTATAATGTCAACGGTTAACATCTCTCAAACAAAATCCATTCGGGCCAACTCGACACATTATGCATACATTACTTTGCATATATGGTGGTATACAGTCACGCCATTACAATAATGACAGAGTCTAATATGCTTACATTAGCACACTGTAAATGTCTTTACGCGTTGCATGTTCTGTAACTTGTAAAGTTACTTAAAATTGGGAAAAAAAGGGGAGGCAGAGGGAAGTGAAGGAGGGTTTGGAATATAAAGGATATACATGTACATGTAGAAGGAAGGGCAGGGAAGGGAAGGAAATGAATGGGGAGGTACATCAAGAAGGAAGGTGTATGGAACGGAAGGTCAGGGGAAGAAAAGGAAAGGGAATGAAGAGGGGAAGGTGATATTGACATGCCCTCCACCTGGTCTCTCCCCTGCAATTGCCTGTGCCACCATTCGTAAATTGTCATTTTAATTGCTGTCTTTTGTGCATTTTTATTAGATCTTTCTTCATTTCACTTTCATATTTTAACCAGCGTTTAAAGATAATTTATGAGTATTTTTATTTTTTTTTTAAAAATTGATATTACCGGTAGCTAATGGGATGGGGCCTTGCATGGATCAAGTGACTCGTTGGCGCTACTTCCCATCGGTCTCTTTTCTATTTATTTGTTATTATTGTTGTCATTGGACAAGTAGCTTTGTTAAACTAAACTAAACTAGAAAGAAAGAGAGGGAAAGGAAAGAAAACAAAGGGGTAGGACAAAGTATGGGGTAGGGGAGGGAAAGTCAGGACAAGGAAGGGGAAGAACAAAAGAGGAAAGTTAAGAAGGGAGAGAGAGAAGGAAGGAACAGGACAAGGTGAAGCAAAGGGGAACAAGAAAGAGGTGACAAGGAAGTGGAAGGGGAAAAGAGAAAAGGAGAGAAAAAAGGAGGGGAAGAGGAGAAAGAAGGAGAGGGACCGAAATGAAGAGGGAGAAGGAAACGGGAGGTCTGGAGGAAGAAAAAGGAACGGGAAAATGGTGATAAAGCAGAAAGGGTAGGGGAAAGGATAATAAGATGCATGCAAATTACATCCTTGCCCTTAATTTTTTGTTTAACTTTTGTCATCATGTAGATAAGCAAACTAGAAGACACCATGCCCAAACTGTCAAACTTGCGAGATGCAAGAGTTAGTGCTGTGAGTGTTCTGCCTCCTGATACATTGTACATTATTTCTTACAATTAACTTAGATGCCACCTTCTGTATCACAACCAACCTTTAAGGAGGCTCAATAGTGTTTCAACACTTACATGTAGAAGACTCTCTGTTTAGATCGACTGACGCTACAACTCTGTATCACGTAACAGCAATGTTATGGTACCATATGAAACACTGATCATTTCCAAGCAAGATATGATCATTATGGTTATGTAATAAGTTACCTTCGCAACGGGAAAGCCCAGCAAAAACACCCTATATTTTGGATTTAGTTGCTCATCTCTCAAAAACGAACTCGGTGACGCCCCTTTTTTATTGCTGAAAAGTGAATAGAAGGCCACAATGAAACTTTCAGCAAAGTTCAAAAAATTCTGTCCGGAGGATTCACAGCTGAATCCACAAGACAGAATTTTTTTGAACTTTGCAGAAAGTTTCATCTTGCCCTTCTGATTACTTTTCAAAAATAAAAATGGGGGTCACCCAGTTCGTTTTTGAAAGGGTGTTTTTACAGTGCTTGCTCGTTGCCACGGTGACATATTACGTCACAGTAATGACTGTATCTTGTTCAGCAATAATTCGTGTTTCATTTGGTACCGCAATATTGCCAACACATGATACGACGTTGTGGTGCCGTTCTTTCTAATAAGAGCGTTACTTGGAAGCGTTGAAACTGGTTCGAGCTTCCTTAAACCACCGTTTTTCAAGCTGAGCTCTTTTTAAATCCTGGCATTGCTTAGTATATATTATGGTTTAATTTTGCTGATATTGGGTTCAATTTGTTTTTCCTTTATGTCAAAACTGAACTGGTTTGAGACTTTCTTAAGGAAGAAAAAAAAAATTGAACCACAAGATACTGTGTGGGCGAATTTTACACAAATCACTAGTCCACAGAACCAGGGCCATTTGTGGTAGTGAGGAACCTTTGGGTACTTTTGGCCTTTGCTTACTTCCTGGTCTTTGTATGGGTATCACTTCTGAGGCCGTTGGGTAGCATCCATAGAGGTATATTCTGTGTGAAACTTTGGTGAAACCTTAAAGTGCTGCTATGATAAAAAAATTCACTTCGCTTCCTTCAGATTTTGAAAGCGTGTTGCTTGACACCTGACTGGAAAATCTTGAGCTTCGAATTTTATGGAAAGGCTGTTTTCTTTGAGTGCAAGTTTCGGATTTCACTGTCCGCCATTATTCACGTTCAAGACTGACCGATTGGATCTCGGAGGGTTGGATCGATGATAAGATGACGTCAAAGACTCACGTGCTTAAAATTGCAGCGTGTAAACGCAGATATTATACATGCAAAACACGAGTTTGAAAGTCTGGAAGTTTGAAACTCCCGTGTTGCACATTAATTTAGGCGCTTGCACACACATTGCATTTTTAAATGTCTTTGTCGTCATCTTATCCTCGATCCATCTCTCTCATGATTTTAAAGTTAGTAATGGTGGGCCATTAAGAAGAAAGTTTTCAGTCAAAATAGAATGTTTTTTTTTTTTTTTTTTTTGGAATGAAGACTTAAAACTTTGGTCACTTAGTGTTCAATTACCTTACATGTAGTTTTGAAACACAAAGAAAAAGTGAAATTGATTTTTGGTCATAGTAGCACTTTAATGATAATAACAATAACAATAACAATAATAATAATTTTAATAATAATGATAATAATAATAGTAATATTAATGATGATGATGATGATGATGATAATAGTTGCTGCCGCAGTGAGTGAGACTGAAGTGAACGAACGAGGCAGCTCTCTAATCAAGAGAAGAACACATTTTTCTGCGAAACGCAAGGGATTGTGGTCAAAGGCGCAAGGAACTGTGGTTATGCGCGAATGGAGGAATTAAGGAATTAAGATGCGCGGTATGATCTTGCTTTGTTTTTCATTTCGCTTCTCGTATCCTCAAACTATCAACAGTTTACACTGTCACGGAACGAAAAGATAAAGTCGAATCGGAAATCGTTCAGTGAAATTTTAAAAAGGCCAAGAGCTTGGAATGTTGTAGGAAACGACCTTTTAACCACCTCTCCAATTCTCCGGTCTGTGCCGTACATCGTTTCTGAGATATTGGTCGACGCGTTTCACGCAACTTTGTAGAGTTTTGTGTGGAGACTCCATGTAATCCACCAATATGGCGGCCGGTAATCAACAAAAACATCTGGATTTCAATTTACAATGAGGGCGCTTACTTTCCGCTCATGACATCTCCTAATGTACTTGAAAGGCTCAAAGTGATGAGATTCAATTTGAGGTTTTATGAAGAACGTTTTCACTTGAGGATAAATCTTCATTTTCTCCCCTAAATAAAGCACCGTTCCGACCAGTGTCATTTTTGAGGAACTACCACACCCTTCTCATATTAAAAAGGTTGAAATAGTCACGAAGTGATTACAACATATTTATATATACTATATGTGGTCAACTGATTGGTGTATTAACAACCTTAAAGAACCCAAGACATGTAATCAATGAGTGCAGTGGAAAGCATAAGTATGAGTCAATAATATTATTGTATCTCCCATCAGAAGAAGGAGGAAAAGGATCGATTGTACTGTTTTCACTTGAGGATAAATCTTCATTTTCTCCCCTAAATAAAGCACCGTTCCGACCAGTGTCATTTTTGAGGAACTACCACACCCTTCTCATATTAAAAAGGTTGAAATAGTCACGAAGTGATTACAACATATTTATATATACTATATGTGGTCAACTGATTGGTGTATTAACAACCTTAAAGAACCCAAGACATGTAATCAATGAGTGCAGTGGAAAGCATAAGTATGAGTCAACAATATTATTGTATCTCCCATCAGAAGAAGGAGGAAAAGGATCGATTGAAATAGTCACTGTACAAGAGTACCCAGCTCAAAGTAGCTCATTACATAAACAACAGTGATGATTCACAAAGAACAAAAAAAAAGAAACTTGCAGTCAGTATTTAAAGATGCCAAAAGGTATGCAGAAGAACTAAAACTTAATTGCCACTTTGAGGATGGCGCAACAGTGTTGGAAGACACTGACAGCAGCGTAACAAAGAAAATAAAACAGATCATCCATAAAGCAAGTATGAAGAAACGCAAAAATGAAGTCCTGAAACAGCTATGGATCGGAAAGTTTGTGACCCAACATTGGCAGGATCCAGAAGCATCAGCCCTCTCGTACGACATCTTTAGACGGTGGAAGAACATTCCGGATATAGTCATGTCAGTAGATACAAGCATTAGGCAGCAACTCCTTAACACAAAGACTTATAGATTACAAAAGTTACACGAACAAATTGACGAATTTTCCTGCCGACTCTGTTCTAAAGACAGTATCACACGCACTCTGTGGCTGTTCTCACAAAGCACAGTCACTGTATAAGGCACGACACGACAGAATGCTACGCACCGTTTACCATGCTATACTGGAAAGATACAGATTTGAAGAATCTGAGTATTCTACCCCGTGGTACAAGCAATCCAATCCGCAACCAAGGCAAGAGCACAACAAAGCAAAGATCTTGTGGGGCATATCCTGGAAAATGGAAAATGTCCAATGAATGGGGCAAATAGACCGAATATCATTGTACTGGATAAGAAGAATAAAGAATGGATCATAATCTATAGAAGGAACGATATGCAACCCAGGAACAGTTA